>NC_053023.1:270475337-270636053 GCF_003073215.2 Triticum urartu
AGGGGGGCACCCCCACCAGGGCGCGCTAGGGCCCCCTGGCGCGCCCAGGTGGGTTGTGCCCACCACGATGGCCTCCCGTACCCCTTCTTTGCACTATAATTTCCCAAATATCCCGAAACCCTTCGGGGTTAACCTAGATCAGAAGTTCCGCCACCGCAAGGCTCCGTAGCCATCGAAAACGAATCTAGACCCATTCTGGCACCCTGGCGGAGGGGGAATCATCTTTCGTGGCCATCTTCATCATCCCGACGGCCACCACGATGAGGATCGAGTAGTCCACCCTCGGGGTTCAGGGTTAGTACCAGTAGCTATGTGTTTGATCTCTCTCTCTCTCTCTCTCTCGTGATCTACATCATGGGCTTTGTTAATATAGTCGGATCATATGGTGTTTTCCCCTGTCTATCTTGTTGTGATGAATTGAGTTTGTCCCTTTGATATTTTGTTGTTATCGGATTGTATACTTTTATGGATTTGAGAACACTTGATATATGTCTTGCAATTGAATACTCGTGGTGACAATGGGGTATCATATTGATTCACTTGATATATGTTTTGGCACTCAACTCACGAATTCCCGAGGTGACATGCGTTGATGCACGTTCTTGTCTTTGTTTCTCCGGTAGAAATCTTGGGGCAATCTTTGAAGTTCTCTGTGTTGGATTGAGTATTATGAATATGAATTTTCTTTGGTGTTATTTTAGTACGAACTCTAGGATGGATCGAACAAAAAGAATAGCTTTGTGTTATTTTAGTACGAACTCTTGAATAGATCGAACGGAAAGAATAGCTTTGAGGTGGTTTAGTATCCTAAAAACAATTTATTCTTATGTTCTCCGCTAGATAGGAACTTTGGGGTGATTCTTCATCGCACTTTGAGGGATGGTTATATGATCCAATTATATTAGCATTGTTGAGAGGTTGCGCTAGTGAAAGTATGGACCCTAAGCCTCATTTTCAAGCATTGCAATACCGTTTTGTGCCGATTTACTATTTGCTACCTTGCTTTTTTTATTTATTGAGATTATAAAAATATATTTCTACCATCTATATTACACTTTTATCACCATCTCTTCGCTGAACTAGTGCACCCATACAAATTACCATTGTATTGGGTGTGTTGGGGACACAAGAGATTTCTTGTATTTGATTGTAGGGTCGTTTGAGAGAAACCATCCTCATCCTACGCCTCTCACGGATTGATAAACCTTAGGTCATCCACTTGAGGGAAAATTGCTACTATCCTACAAAACTCTACGCTTGGAGGCCCAACACATGTCTACAAGAATAAAGTTGCATAGTAGACATCACCCTGTTTTGAGTTGCAAATATGAGCAACAGAACCACTATGAAATACCCAGGTGCTACTACGAGCATTAGTAAGGTACACATCAATAACATGTATATCAAATATACCTTTCACTTTGCCATCCTTCTTATCCGCCAAATACTTGGGGCAGTTCCGCTTCCAGTGACCAGTCCCTTTTGCAGTAGAAGCACTCAGTCTCAGGCTTAGGTGTAGACTTGGGCTTGTTCCCTTGAGCAGCAACTTGCTTGCCATTCTTCTTGAAGTTCCACTTCTTCCCTTTGCCCTTTTTCTTGAAACTAGTGGTCTTGTTAACCATCAACACTTGTTGCTTCTTCTTGATTTCTACCTTTGCATCCATCTAAGCTATCGGCAAAAGCCCTCGGTTAATTGTCTTTTCCATCCCTTGCATATTATAGTTCATCACGAAGTCTTTATAGCTTGGTGGTAGTGATTGAAGAACTCCGTCAGTGACACTATCACCAGGAAGATTAACTCCTAGCTGAGTCAAGTGGTTATGGTACCCAGACATTCTGAGTATGTGTTCACTGACAGAACTATTCTCCTCCATCTTGCAGCTATAGAACTTGTTGGAGACTTCATATGTCTCAAATCAGGCATTTGCTTGAAATATTAACTTCAACTCCTGGAACATCTCATATGCTCCATGATGTTCACAACGTCTTTGAAGTCCCGGTTATAAGCCGTAAAGCATGGCACACTGAACTATCGAGTAGTCATCAGCTTTGCTCTGCCAGACGTTCATAACGTCCGGAGTTGCTCCTGCAGCGGGTCTTGCACCCAGCGGTGCTTCTAGGACGTAATTCTTCTGTGCAACAATGAGGATGATCTCAAGTTATGGACCCAGTCCGTGTAGTTGCTACCATCATCTTTCAACTTAGCTTTCTCTAGGAACGCATTAAAATTCAAGGGAACGGTAGCACGGGCCATAGATCTACAAAAACATAGATATGCAAAAAACCATCAGGTACTAAGTTCATGATAAATTAAAGTTCAATTAATCACATTACTAAAGAACTCCCACTTAGATCACTACAAGAAAGACACATCCGTGACATTTTGGGCCGAACGAATTTTTTTCTGTCATACATATGACACTTCTATGACGATAATTGTGACAAAACACGGTATCATCATAGATGTGGTGGGCTCCTACTTCTATGACAAAAAATCATGACAGAAAATGGGCTTTTCGTCCTGGGCGGGCCGGAGACGCATCTGCATGACATTCTTTGGGCCATCCATGACAGAAAAAAACGTGGTAGAAGTGAGGGCGAGGAAAATTTCGAGGAGTTCCCGGTTACGGTGGGAGGTAGGGGGCCGAGCGATGCGCATTTCTCTCGTACACGTACGCGCATGTGTGCGAGGCGTTGGCTCTAACTGAACCCGAGTGAGGCGTTGGGCTCTAGCTGAACCCGAGCGATTGCACTGCAGGCTACGCGTTACTGAACCCGAGCAATCGATCGATGGCTGTTAACTGAACCCGATCGAGCGATTCCTTCGCTACTGCGCTAACTGAAGCCGATCGATGCTGCCTCTGGCATGAACAATGAGCATTACGGGGGGTTTGGGATGAACAGTGAGCGGTGGCGTTGCCTCTGGATGAACAGGATCCTGTGGTGTGGTGGAGGGCTCGATGAACAGTAGACGGTGGAGGGGTGCCCGTGGAGGGGTGGTTGAACAGGAACCCCGTGGTGTGGAGGGCTGGATGAACAGTAGACATGGAGGGGTCGCGTGGAGGGGTGGTTGAACAATAGCTGGTGGAGTAGCGCGTGTGGAGGCTGGATGAACAAGAGCCCGTGGGAGGCTGGAGGAGGTCGACGGTAGCCCGTGGAGGCTGGAGGAGGTCGACGGTGGAGATGAACAGTATCCCGTGGAGTCCCGTTTTGCAGTACGCCAACACCCCTCCTAATGAACAGGACCCCCGTTTCCGACCGTAGGAGTACCGTTTCGTTCCGTTTTGCGGTACGGCCACACCCTCCCGATCATCAGGACCCCCGTTTCGACCGTAGGAGGTCCGTTTCGTCCGTTTTGCCGTACGCCACACCCCTCCCGATCAACAGGACCCCCGTTTCGACCATAGGAGGTCTGTTTCCTCCGTTTTGCGGTACGCCACACCCCTCCCGATCAACAGGACCCCTGTTTCGATCGTAGGACGTCTGTTTCCTCCGTTTTGCGGTACGCCAGACCCCTCCCGATCAACAGGACCCCGTTCCGACCGTAGGAGGTCCGTTCCTTCGTTGTGCGGTACGCCAGGCCTCATTTCCATCGCCTGTTCAGTCCAAGCCGTCCTGATGAACACGACCACACATTCCGTTCCGACCCAGCCGGTTGGCTCCCATGCGTTCCGTTGCCTCCCGATGAACACGACGCACTCCGTTGCCTCCCCATGAACACGACACATTCCGTTGCCTCCCCATGAACACGACGACGACACTGTTTCTCCGTTCCGACCCAACCATGTACACGAGCCCTCACCGTACGTATGCGCGAGTAGGCGTTCGAGACCCCGCCCGTATGTACACATACATGGCCATATTTTCTTTCTTGCACCCTGGCCGATGTACGTACGTGTACATGCTACGTGCGCGCCTCTACTACGACACATGTGTGCCTCTACTACGACACATGCATGCCTCTACTATGACAACGCTACGTATGCTTCGACCAGGTGGGTCCCGACTGTTAGGCACTTCCTTGCCTGCGAAGATGTAGCTGGTGGGTCCCAGCAGTCAGGGGGGCGAATCATTTTTTTGCCCGGACGCACTTCCTTGCGTGCGAAGATGTGGCTGGTGGGTCCCAGCAGTCAGGGGCAAATGTTTTTTTTTGCAAAATACGGTGGCCCATCCGGTGGGTCCCCGCTGTCAGGTGGAGGAATAATTATTTTGCACGTAATAAGGAGGCACTTCCTTGCTGCAGTCGTGGACCCAGCTGTCAGCCTCTCCACATACAGTCCATGTCCGATGGAAGCCGTTCCTTGACCATCAACTACAAGAAATATGTCAACTTATGACCACCACTATTGGTCACCGAATGGTCACAAATTTCCATTTATGACCTTTTTGTGACCAAAAACATAAGGTCAAAAGCTGGGCGTCGTAAACTGACTATAGCGACCTTTAACAAAATGTCGTTGATCCTATGACCTTCTGTTTTGGTCGCTAGCTCTCTCCCCAGGCCATGTCGGATCCGACGTAGCAATCTGATGTGGCAAAATTGCGACCAATTGAAAAGGTCAAAAATTAGAATCGGCCCGGTCCATTTCGACCGTAGGAGGTCCGTTTCGTCCGTTTTGCGGTACGCCACACCCCTCCCGATCAACAGGACCCCCGTTTCGACCGTAGGAGGTCCGTTTCGTCCGTTTTGCGGTACGCCACACCCCTCCCGATCAACAGGACCCCCGTTTCGACCGTAGGAGGTCCGTTTCGTCCGTTTTGCGGTACGCCACACCCCTCCCGATCAACAGGACCCCTGTTTCGATCGTAGGACGTCTGTTTCCTCCGTTTTGCGGTACGCCAGACCCCTCCCGATCAACAGGACCCCGTTCCGACCGTAGGAGGTCCGTTCCTTCGTTGTGCGGTACGCCAGGCCTCATTTCCATCGCCTGTTCAGTCCAAGCCGTCCTGATGAACACGACCACACATTCCGTTCCGACCCAGCCGGTTGGCTCCCATGCGTTCCGTTGCCTCCCGATGAACACGACGCACTCCGTTGCCTCCCCATGAACACGACACATTCCGTTGCCTCCCCATGAACACGACGACGACACTGTTTCTCCGTTCCGACCCAACCATGTACACGAGCCCTCACCGTACGTATGCGCGAGTAGGCGTTCGAGACCCCGCCCGTATGTACACATACATGGCCATATTTTCTTTCTTGCACCCTGGCCGATGTACGTACGTGTACATGCTACGTGCGCGCCTCTACTACGACACATGTGTGCCTCTACTACGACACATGCATGCCTCTACTATGACAACGCTACGTATGCTTCGACCAGGTGGGTCCCGACTGTTAGGCACTTCCTTGCCTGCGAAGATGTAGCTGGTGGGTCCCAGCAGTCAGGGGGGCGAATCATTTTTTTGCCCGGACGCACTTCCTTGCGTGCGAAGATGTGGCTGGTGGGTCCCAGCAGTCAGGGGCAAATGTTTTTTTTTGCAAAATACGGTGGCCCATCCGGTGGGTCCCCGCTGTCAGGTGGAGGAATAATTATTTTGCACGTAATAAGGAGGCACTTCCTTGCTGCAGTCGTGGACCCAGCTGTCAGCCTCTCCACATACAGTCCATGTCCGATGGAAGCCGTTCCTTGACCATCACTACAAGAAATATGTCAACTTATGACCACCACTATTGGTCACCGAATGGTCACAAATTTCCATTTATGACCTTTTTGTGACCAAAAACATAAGGTCAAAAGCTGGGCGTCGTAAACTGACTATAGCGACCTTTAACAAAATGTCGTTGATCCTATGACCTTCTGTTTTGGTCGCTAGCTCTCTCCCCAGGCCATGTCGGATCCGACGTAGCAATCTGATGTGGCAAAATTGCGACCAATTGAAAAGGTCAAAAATTAGAATCGGCCCGGTCCATTTCGGTGCTTTAGATGGGCCGAGCCCATTAATTCAGCCTTTTTAATATATATATATATTGTTAATTTTCGCTAAGTACATGGGCCTGGCCCAACAATTTGGCCTTTTTTGTTTTCTGAGCTTCTTCCATTTTTCTGGGCCTCGGCCTTTCTGCGGTCCATTTAATTTTTTAAATTTTTTAAGATGTTTTTCCTTTCATTTTTTGTCCAATATTGTTTGGGCTAAGGCCTCTTCTAGCCCATCAATATTTTCAGCCCACTAATTCAAAGGACTGGACAAAGAGAAACAATTCAGTTTTTTTCAATTTTGCTATCAAAGCAACATTTGTTTCACTGTACAACATACATCATTTCTTGCAGTTACATCATTTCAGAATATTAGCATTACAAATTCAGTAATATATAAAGCAAGTTGTTGACTGGGCTTCGGGCTTCTTCGAATGTCTTCAGCCCAGAACTCCTGTAAATGAGAGGAATAGTCACATGTTTATAGTCTTAATATAAGCAATATTTGCTAACAACAAAACAGAACAATTAATCTAAGAACCATGCAAGAACCTAGGTGTCCAAATCAGATTATGCAACATCGATTGACACTAAAGACATAAATAGTCACTAGATGGGCATCAAATCATCACAATAGTTTCTCGACAGATGATAAAAAAAGAACAGAATGTAGATGGCAGTGAGTTAAGCAAGCACCACAATAACAGAAACATGTTGTCAGTGGACTGGATGGTAACACAAACATCTACTCTGCCCTGCTGTAACAAACATGTACTTGACTCCTTACATACACCAGTGCAAGTGTTTTTCACATGTTACTACTTGATTCGACTTTATACATATAAATATACATGACAATAAACTTGCATAAAGAGGCGTCTAGTCTAGCATCAGACTAACTTACTGGTATAAAGAGACATGGAATATTCATGGTAGTTGTACTAGAAAAAACTAACTGAACCAATGTCTCCATAGATATCATAGAATCAGAACAGATGAAGCTGACAACATAATATAACCAGAAGTCAATTGTAGCTACTCATATTTTGTGTGTCCAAGTAGGTACCGATGAAAGTCACAATATCCTGTAATTGTTGAATGACTCGTGGTACAGCTTGCATTGTTAAAATGCAATGAACCAGGATTTTAGTTACACATATGGTTAAAGAAACAAACTTAAGGATTTAGTTAGAATCTCATATCACCCATGATCCACTGATTTCGACTGGTATTATATCTTACAAATCGAACTGAAGAAGTTCATTTCTAGCCCAACTATAATCTCAGGCCAACTATTGTAAGATGCAGGGAGCAAAGAGCTCACCATGGCTGTCATGTAGCCGACGTGGAAGAGGCAGCATGTCCGTCCAAGCAGGATCAGCAGCACTCAGCGGACGGGTCCAGGGTTGTCTCCCCTCCTCCTTGTGGATGCCGAGGTCGGAGACGCCGGATCCTTACGGGCATCCACCTCCCATCCTTGCAATTAAAACTTTATATGTGAGAATTCAATTTTATCAATCTCTGAACTCTAGTCTAGTCTGATTCCTGAAAGGGGATATGAATCAGCAAAGAAAATCAAGGGCCCCTGCCCTCCCACTTTCCTAGAACAAAATGAGTACATGAGCAACAGCTATATAGGACTGATGATGCATGTACTACTTAGGAAAGAGCCACCAACAGTATGATCACTGGAAGACCGATGTCGATGCATTTCGCAACCTACATAGCACATTCATACCAAAAGGAGATCGAACTAGCAACTATAATCTATCTACGCAACGGTGGTGAGAGATGGAGATGCCAGTAGAAGGAACTAGCAACCATACCACACATGCAAGGCCAAGACGGATAGCACTGACAACTAGTATGCATCAATGGGCATGCAGCACAAGATGGATATCTGCAAGTCTTTCTTCAGAAGAGGCATTGTAACTAGACTACTGCTTACTACTTAACCCAAAACTGAATCATGGAAACAAATCTTACCATCCATGCACTGTAGGCAGGATCTTTCTCCAGGCAGGTACGGTGGTCGTCTCTCTTTCAGCTGGATTTTCTTAGCACAGTCTGGTCGCTGAACAACCACTTCTTTAGCATTTTCTTGTCAACTGCAGGTGTGGAGGAAGTTCATCAACAGAAGAGTACCTAAGAAGAAGAATCATGCATCGGGAATCAATCAAATCAACACCAAATCGAATCAGGAAGAAGAATCGAGTGCTCACATAGGTAGTTGCAGTGCTCCTGCACCTCCTCGATGTCGTACTGCGTCAGCATCGCCCAGGTTCATCTTGTTGGCGTGGAACTGGTCTGCTCACGCCCAGGTGATGCTTGTACGCGGTTTGCACAGGAGGCAGGCCTGGATGCCCTCCTTCCACCGGTGAAGACCTCGCCTTCCACCATGGTGCCCAGGCCGTCGGCGCAGATCTGGCACACGCCCCCGGCCCCATGCCTCCCAGACTTCTGCACACAGCAGCGAGACAGGTCAAAACGAGGCTCCTGCTGTGGGGAGGAAGTGGACGGGATCGAGAGGAGCACGATGAGATCGGGAAGAAGGGGACGTCCTCCTTATGATCTGGCTCACGAGCCCACTGCCGCTGTCGCGGGTCGTCGACGGTGGGGGTGACAGCAGATCAAGGTGGGAGGGGGGGGGGGAGGGGGGTGGATCTGGCCGCCGCCATGCCCATGGTCGTGCCATGCTGCTAGGTCTAGGTCATGAGCGAGGAGGGAGCGCGGATCCGACCGCGGACGTGGGAGAGAAGGGGAGGGGAGGGGTTTGCCGCGGCCGGGGTTGGGGGAGAGGACGGGGATGGGGCTAGTTTGATTTGATCTGGGCGGGCGGGGCACACCGGCATCAGCAGGCCCAGCGCGAGAACGCCTCCGCCAGGCACACCGGCGTCAGATCCGCCCACTCCCTCTGCTCCTCCTCCTTCCCCGGCGCCGCCTCGCCGGCCTCGCGTCCGGTCACCATCTCACCTCCGCTCGCTTTTCTCTTCGGGTTGGTGGGCTGGTTGGTTTGGTTGGGTGGTGAGGGAAGGGGAGGGGCGAGAGGAGGGGGCGTGGGGGAGGCCATGAACGACGGCGAGCTCCGCCGGAGGGAGGTGGCGGTGGCGGCGATGGATTGGGTTGCGGGGCTCGCGGTGAGGTGAGACGAGGGAGAGATGGTGAGGGGAGGGAGGGACGAGGTCGGCAGGTGGGTGAGGAGGACGCGAGGTGCGGTGAGTGAGGAGGACTGAGGTCGGCGGTGGATCGGGGCGGCGGGGTGAGATTGGATCGGGAGGTGGCTGCGGCGGCGAGCAGATGGGGGGAGAAGGGTGCGATGGGGGAAGGGGTGTGATGTGAGCTAGGGTTTGTGCTGCGGGGGGATGGACGGATGGATACGGATGGATTGGGATGGTGAGATGGATGGATGGATGAGTGCCATGTCATCGATCCGTGGGAATGGTTCATTGGTTCAGAAAATCAGTGATTTAAAAGAGTTTCCAAGTACAAAAACTAGAGGGATTTTGTGAAGTAGCTATCAAAAATATTTTGCAAAAGGGTACCACACAAATTTTCACTAGAGTTAGACCACATTTTATGGATAAGGACCAATTTGTACGCATTTCTCATCTTTCTAGCTATTTTTAATCATTTTTCGAGTGCCCAAATGTTTTTTTGTGAAGAACTACCAAATAATTATTGCAAAATTGCACCAAATCATTTTTCAAAAATACTAGGTCATATTTAATGCATAATTGACCAAATGGTTGGGTGTAAAAAGTTTTGATCCACCTCTGGTGAAAAAGACAAATTCTCGCCGATTCAGGAGGAAGCGGGTCAAATTTCAACTGTACCTGCCTTGTAGTTTGCTCTTTATTTTTTCAAAAAATCATTTCTAGATACATAAGTATCTATTTAATCAGAGAAACATCAAAAAATTTCCAAGATTCAACCACTAGCTAGGAACGGTCATTCCCGCCGTTTTGACCGCATTTTGAAACGGGCATAAAAAATTCAAAAAAAATCAAAAAATTGGGAAACCTTCGCATTGTGTCATTATATGTGGCCAAGTTCCCAAGAAAAATAACAAACTTGTAATACGACAATTATTTTAAAAAAGTGTTCTCAGAAATGAGCTATCATCTCTGAAGATTCATGGCTTTCAAGCCAAATGATCAATCTTATGGCCACATTCGTGGCATAGTTTGTTCAAATGATCTCATATTGTGCACAAGGGTGCATATTGGAATGGCAAACAATGTTGCCTAAGGAAGTTTTCATTTTCTTTGGACGAAAAAACCATTTTCCATTTTTCGAGTGCCCGAAAAGGAGGTTTTTTTGTGAAGGAACTACCAAATAATTGTTGCAAAATTGGACCAAATCAATTTTCTAAAATACTAGGACATATTTAATGCACAATTGACAAAATGGTTGGGTGTAAAAAGTTTTGATCCACCTCTCGTGAAAAAGACAAATTTCCGCCGATTCAGCTGGAAGCGGGTCAAATTTGAACTGCAGCTGCCTCATAGTTTGCTATTTATTTTTTCCAAAAATCATTTCTAGTTACATAAGGACCTATTTAATCATAAATACATGGTTTGGTGGCGATACGTCGAGGTTTGGGCGGTGGCCGAGGGCCCCAACTCTAGAGCGCGTAAACTCGCATGCCCGTCGCGTGGTCACCGCGTGACCGTAATGTTGCCATGTGTTCTGGGCAGCCTAGGCATGTCTAGTGGGTTGGGCACTCCCAGGTTGGTGCTAGGAAGAAAATTACAACATAAGATTCTCACGAGGAGACCGATCGATGCTCAAACATGAATTAGCAGCCAAGTGTTTGATTAGCGGTACGGGAAATGCACATGGCCAATGGGCGTGAGTTTTGGCTGAGGATGATCATCTACTAAGGAGAATGTCTTCACAAATTTTTAGCTCAAAAGGAGGATCCTAGGTGGTACTTGCTTTGCAAAGTACCACGCTGGACAAAAATATGAATGTTGAAGCTGGGCTCAAAATAATGAATGGAGTGAGCTGAAATTTTGTGGAGGATGGTTATTTGGGCATAGGAAAGCATTGTAGAAAATTGATACCATTTCGACATGCAAAAGAAGTACTTCCTTCACAATGCTCTTCTATGGACAGAAACTTGGGAAAACTAGTGAGAGATATTGGATGAATGAAATGATCTCAAAATTGGTGTAGGTAAGTTACATAGGTATGGTCATGCTCTGGTAAATTTTCAGATCATTTGGGTAAGCCTAGCTAGTACTTACTTCACAAAGCTTCTCTCGAGGTAGAAACTTTGGAAATTTCCCGAGAAAGATTTACTAGGAAAATTGAGCTGAATATTATCATGTGGCAATGATTTGGGTATGGAAGAGTGCCCGAAAAGTTTGAGGGTAATAGGAGGGGTCTATATAA
Organism: Triticum urartu; assembly: GCF_003073215.2. NCBI lineage: Eukaryota > Viridiplantae > Streptophyta > Magnoliopsida > Poales > Poaceae > Triticum > Triticum urartu. The sequence goes on from NC_053023.1 coordinate 270,486,656, forward strand.
CACTTGCTTTGCAACGTGCCAATTTGGCCATAAAATATAAATTGAACCTGGGCTCACATAGATGATTTGACTGAGCTGCAATTTGGAGGAGGGTGATAATTTGGCATATGAAGAACTGTATAAATTTCATGTCATTTAGAGATATAAAAAAGGTACTTCCTTCACAATGCTTCTAGGTGGACAAAAACTATGGAAATTTGCCGAGGAAGATTTGCTAGGCAAATGGAGCTGAATTTGTCATGCGGTAATGATTTGGATAGGAAAGAGTGCCCAAAAATTCAGAGGGCAATCAAGAATATATAAATAGCACTTCCTTCATAAAGTGTTGTTGTGAACATAATAGGAAAATGAATATTGTTGAATTAGTTTTGAACTAGGCAAGGAAGGATTTTTACATATTTGATGAAGATATGACCCAAATAATTTATGAGATTTTTTTGGGAATTTTGGGAATGATAGAAATATAGGTTGCTTCACAACCTAGGGCAAAAACTGCCACATGGACATGACACATAGGCAAAACTGATGAGATGGCGCCTAGTCATCACAACCCACCACAATCTACAAGGCTATGACCATCTATATTGGTCATTAACAACTAGAAATAAGGCTGCGGACTAGCACTGTTTGCTTTGTGACCATTTCGTGTAAGGAAATTACGACCTTTCTGACCAAAATGGTCGCAATGGTTTAGGGTTTGGAGCCCCCTGAACAGCTTTTGACCAATTGGTCTAAAATGGTCATAAATTTATGACCAATTCTTCGAGGGTCACTGATAGAAGGTCATAAGTTGACATATTTCTTGTAGTGCTAGGACTGCCTCATTAGCCCCTGAACCAGGCTTCAATGACGATGAGTCCGGCGCGCAGTGTTGTCTTCGGCATTGCAAGGCGGGTTCCTCCTCTGGATACACCATAGAAGAGTTTGAATACAAGGATAGTGTCCGACCTTGCAAAATAAGTTCCACATACCACCGTAGAGAGAATAATATTTCCACAAATCTAATCTGCTGACACGTTTTGGCAACATGACATCATGCCATGGCTCGGTGATTATTCGAACCGTTTTTCTTTAACTAGCCCCGCACATAACGCGAGGCAGTTTCTTGACACGTCTTGTCAAAGCAGAGATCGTGTCCCCCTTATTACGGGATTCTCATCAATACGGGCGTGGGTAACCCAACCATGCCATCAATTACGGCGCTTGGGGGATAAGCGAGTTTTACCAGGCTAGTGGGGGCGCATAGTTTCGGCCGCCCTTATAAAGGGATAAGGTTTAACCTTTTTCTACCCACGCCTTCTTCCTCCTTGCTCATCCATTCTTGCGCACTCGAGCTCCAACGCCCAAGTCCACATCCTTCTCCTCAACCTTCTCCAAACATGTCCGGAGCGGGAGGCAAGTGGATGGCTTCCTCCGTCATGGAGGGACACATCAAAAAGCTGCGCGGAGCCGGATACTTAGCCGCGAATATCGCGCATCGGCTGCCCGCTGCGGGGCAGATCGTTCCCTACCCCGGAACCTCACGAGAGGGTAGTTTCCTCCACCACTTCCTCGCGACTGGGGTTTCCCCTTCATCCATTCGTCCGCGGTCTTATGTTCTACTATGGGCTGGAATTTCATGATCTGGCCCTGAACTTCATCCTCAACATTTCAGCGTTCATCGTCGTGTGTGAGGCTTTCCTCCGCATTCGGCCCCACTTCGGCCTGTGGCTGAAGACCTTCAATATCAAGCCGAAGGTGGTGGGAGGCCAACAAGCGGAATGCGGCGGAGCCATGGTGGGCAAGATACCCAATGTTATATGGCTTGAAGGCTCCTTTGTGGAGACCATAAAGGGGTGGCAATCGGCGTGGTTCTATATCACCGAGCCGCGCGACACCAACTGGGTGGTGGCCCCCGAGTTTCGATCCGGAATCCCCACGCGGCTCACCTCCTGGAAAGAGAAGGGCCTATCCTGGGGTTCATCGGTGGAGCTGCACGGACTCCAGAAATGTATCCAGAATATGGCAAGCAAGAAGCTCAAGCTTATCAACATAGTCCAGGTCATGCTCTTCCGCCGGATCCTCCCGTGTCAACAATGAGATTTCAACTTGTGGGAGTTCGACCCGGCCCAGCACCAGACTCTGAGCGAGCTCTTCGACACAACGCACAAGGACGTCTGGAGGGTGCTATTCAAGGGTGCCGAGGTCCCTCCCTCTCTCACCGAGGACCGCGGGCTAAGCGCGAAGCGCCCTACGAATCCGGTAAGTTTTGTACATCTGGTAGGATTTTTACTTCCCACAGCTTAACCACGTGCGGGGTCTGAGCTCCCATGACTTTGAGAGGACTGGGTGGGGGCATCGGAGAAAATCAACTGTCCGGCCCCTCTGCCCGAAGACACTATGGACGCTCTCCTGACGGAGATGCTGACTCCGACTCCTTACAAGGTGCCGGAGAAGACCAAGAATAAGGCCAAGGGAACCCGAAAGAGTTCCCGACGCCAGGTGGTATCGGACTCATCGTCCGATGACTCTGCAACGCACTCCTCCCACGAAGACGAGGAGGAAGATGAAGAGGCTCCCCCTCTAGCCGGGGGAGACAAGAAAAGGAATGACGCCCCAACCAGGGGGGCCGAAGGGTCCAAGAAGGGAAGGACTCTCCTTCCGGACTGCTCCACCACCGCCGCCGAAGACGAAGACGAGTGGCTGCTCAGGGCCAAGCCCCTGGCAAAGTCGTAAGTATTCGCATTCCAGAGTAACTCATAGCATACCTTTGTCGCACTACTTCTCCTAACGCCGAATATGATTATGCAGACCGCCCCAAGCCCGTATCGACGTATCTTCGTCAGACGGCTCCTTGGAGTCGTCAGATATGGATAGCGATCCACTTCCAACCTCCACCTCCCCTTGCCCTACGGACAATGCCGAGGTACTGTCCCAAGAGGCACTAGGTCGAGGGGAGACAGTCCCAGAGGTGCCTCAAGGCGACCTTCCGGACTCCGGGAGCAGAGGGAGTAAGGCTTCCGAGGGCTCCGAGTTCGGCCTTCAGCCAAACACTGCGCCGGAACCTCTAGTGGTTCCGGACTCGGGCAGGCGGCCTCCTTCCAAAAGGGGCAAGTCGCCCGTGCCTGTGACCTCTGTCCATCCAGAGGCACCGGGCAATCTGCTGGGAGCGCTTCGCACGATTCTCTCAAGGCTCGAGTGAAGTGACAAGCACATATTACCGGAAGCTAGTGATCCCGCCCGGCCAGCTCAGCAGTGCTTCCATCAACGAAGAGCACCGCACTATTATGAGTGCGGTGATCCAGAAGGTTCAGTCCGCGAAGAGCGGACTGACTAAAGCCTGTGCCAGCTTTCTAACAGCTTTGAGGTAAGTATTTGAAATATAGGAAAAATATTACCGTATAGACAGTAGCCCCTGATGCTCTGTTTGGTGTTCAAAAAGAAAAGCAAATAGAGGATCAACTAATATCTGCAGGAGTCTAATATAAGTATGTCTATATGCGTATGCAGGCTTCGCTGCTGACCTCTGCCGCACTGACTGCGGAGGTCGCCGTACTGAAGCAGGACCTCGAAGGGTCCAAGAAAGAGCTCGGCCTTGCCAAGAGGCAGCTCGAGGAGAACAAAGGTAAGTAATACCTAGTCTATAGATATGTATATATACAAAAAGGACGCGATTGCAAAATGACAGGATCATCTTTAATTTGCCAGGGGCCATGACCGAAGTGGCAATCCTAAAGCAAGCTCTATCCGAGGCCGAAAACAAAGCGTCCCAGGAGCGCACCGAGCGGGAGAAACAAGAGGCACGGGTGGGCGAGGTGCAGCAAGAGCTCCACGCTCTTGTGACGAAGCACGAGGCATTGGAGCTTGACTTGAAGACAGCGGAGAGTCCGAGCTTTCCCGCGGCCCTTGAGAGTGCAAAGAGTGCCTAGGCTGAAGCAGCCACAGACCCTCCAGGAGGCCGCCAGTACTATTGATGATGAAGAAGCTGATAGCGGACGATAGGCGTAAGGCATTCAATATGCAAAGCAAGCATGTGAAAGTAAATTACTTCTTACTTACCCTGTGTCCGTGAGCTCTCCAGGAGCATTCGCAGATTTGCCCCACAGCGTGTCGGATGCCGCACAGTTTTACCAGGTCGAGGAGGGAAGCTCAACGGAGAAGCTGTTCTGGTCTCAGTATACTGGGACCGAACACCCGATGCCTCTGAGCGACCAGCTGAAGGAACTGGCCGAGCTGCACAAGGCGGCCGAACAGGCCATGAAGGGCTTTATAGTCCGGATGTGGCCTGGCGACGCCCTTCCCAACAGCTACTTTGGCCTGGTGAGGCGGCTTGTGGATGCCTACCCACGGCTGGAAGTCATCAAGCGGTCCGTCTGCATCGAAGGTGCATGCCGGGCTTTCGCCCGTGCAAAGGTGCATTGGGCCAGGATGGACGCCGTGAAGCTGGTGAAGGAAGGGCCGCCGCAGGGCAAGGAGCATCGCCACCCCAAGATGTACTATGAGGGTGTCCTAAAGGCTGCCCGTCTTGTAGCGGACGAGTGTGCGAAATATGTAATATTTGAATAAACTTGCTCGTGTAATCCTGTATTATGAAAACTTGTTCATATGCACTATGCAATGCTTGTTTGAATTTAAAATATTGCCTTTTGTTCGGCTGTTTATCAAATCTGAGAGATGGCTAGTCGTCGGCTTCTGCCCCCACGCCACGAGTGCTGGGGTGTTCGGGATAAACCTGAGCACTCTTGTTCCCATTTTTGGGTCCTTCGAGGGAGGTGCTCAGCACAACGAACAAGGCAATCGGACTATAATGCGTTATCACTCTCACTTAGCCATAGAATTCTATAATTTTAAATTTCGGCGAAGCCCCTAGTATTCGGAAGGCCGAATTCGGGGCGCTATACACGCCTTAAGCCGGACAGGGCCAACTCCTCACTCTAAGCGGCATAAGTCTTTAGGGACTTGAAACCTCTCGAACAGCGACCAGTCTCTCGCCTTATCATGACAGTCAGTTTTAGCTTTCTCTACTAAGGTGCTTAGCCTAGCAGAACCAGGGCACAATCGCAGTAGTTCTCCCAGTGCTACCTTAGCCGATATAGCGGAACGTAAGGTACCAAAACATGGGAGCCGGGCAGACCCAACTATTGACCCAAGACATGATTCGGAGCTGATGCATATAATGCTATAAGTTCGGGGTGCCGCACTGTCGAAAGTGTTCGGACTTCTCACACCATATTGAGGGGTACTAAAGCCCCTGGCGTATTTTGGCTGTACCAAGTTGTACGGGTGCAACATGTCGTTAAGGAACATTTATTTATAAAAAGATAATGCAAAAAATAGACAAAAGCTATGCATTGTTTATTCAAAAAGGTGCGTTAAAGCAGAATGATACAAGTAGTGCGATAAGCAAAAAGTAGGACAGTTTGACATGTCCCTTCCAAGGGCACGCTAATGAATATTATTAAAGCAAGTATTTCACTCGTTATCATAATCCACCTGGGAGTTCCGTGGTGTGACGTAGCTTTCTGCCTCCTTGGTTGCTGCATCATGTGTTTGGCAATCATGCTGCCGGACAGGGTTTCCAGAGATTAAAGTCCTGAAAGAGAAAAATAACAAAGCGGGAAGCCCCTAGTGCGGTTTAAGCTGTGTCTTGGAGCGTGCCGTAGTCGTGCCCCCTCCCCACCTGTGCCCATGGTATTTTTAATGCGTAATTATGTACGTGTGGCATGGATTTCGCCGTTTGGCTAGGACCGGGGTGGGGGACGCATTGCTATGCAAGCTCGGAACGTGCCAGGCGGTCTAGTTGCTGATTACTCCGGGCGCACTTGAAGGTGTCCAGGTCCTTAATCACCGAACTAGTGGATTGCCTTAAGAGGCTGCTTTGCGCTTCTGCTGCGAGGGCCGCAGTGTGCTCCTCCGTGCGGAGAGAGCGCTCTGTGTTTCCATTGACTGTGATGACCCCCCGAGGTCCTTGCATCTTGAGCTTGAGATATGCATAATGCGGTACCGCATTGAATCTCGCAAATGCGGTTCGCCCGAGCAGTGCATGGTAGCCACTGCGGAACGGGACTATGTCGAATATTAACTCTTCGTTTCGGAAGTTATCCGGGGATCCAAAGACCACTTCCAGTGTGACTGAGCCTGTGCAATGGGCCTCTACACCTGGTATGACGCCTTTAAAGGTCGTTTTGTGGGTTTGATCCTTGATGGGTCTATACCCATTTTGCGCACCGTGTCCTGATAAAGCAGGTTCAGGCTGCTGCCGCCATCCATAAGGACTCGAGTGAGGTGAAATCCGTCAATGATTGGGTCTAGGACTTGTGCGGCGAATCCGCCATGACGGATACTAGTGGGGTGGTCCCTGCGATCGAAGGTGATCGGACAGGAGGACCATGGGTTGAACTTTGGGGCGACTGGCTCCAACGCATATACGTCCCTGAGGGCATGCTTCCGCTCCCTCTTCGGGATGTGGGTTGCGTATATCATGTTCACCGTCCGCACTTGTGGGGGGAACCTCTTCTGTCCTTCGGTGTTCGGCTGCCGGGGCTCCTCCTCGTCATTGCTATGTGACCCCTTATCTTTGTTTTCGGCATTTAACTTGCCGGCCTGCTTGAACACCCAACAATCCCTGTTGGTGTGGTTGGCTGGCTTGTCGGGGGTGCCGTGAATTTGACACGAGCGATCGAGTATACGGTCCAAACTGGACGGGCCCGGAGTGCTTCTTTTGAATGGCTTTTTCTGCTGACCGGGTATAGAGCCTTTGAATCCGGCATTGACTGCCGTATCCTTGGTATTGTCGCTGTTAATGCGACGCTTATGTTTGTTGCGACGTGACCTGCCGTTGCCGTCCTTGGTATCTAAAGTACCATGGTTCTTTGATATGTTATTGCTGCAAGCCAACCAGCTGTCCTCTCCTGCACAAAAGTGGGTCATGAGTGTCGTGAGGGCTGCCATAGATTTCGGATTTTCCTGGCCAAGGTGCCAAGCGAGCCACTCATCGCGGATGTTGTGCTTAAAAGCTGCTAGGGCCTCTGCATCCAGACAGTCGATGATTTGTTTGTTGTTTGTTAGGAACCATGTCCAGAATTGCCTGGCTGATTCCTCTGGCTGCTGAATTATGTGGCTTAAGTCATCGGCATTTGGTGGTCGCACATAAGTGCCCTGAGAGTTGTTGAGGAATGCGGCTTCTAGATCTTCCCAACATCCAATGGACTCTGCTGGCAAGCTGTTGAGCCAATGCCGAGCTGGTCCTTTGAGTTTGAGTAGGAGGTATTTGATGGCGTGTAGGTCATCACCGCGGGCCATGTGGATGTGCAGGAGGAAATCCTTGATCCATACCGCGAGATCTGTTGTGCCGTCGTATGATTCTATATTTACGGGTTTGAAACCCTCTGGGATTTGATGATCCATTACTTCGTCTGTGAAGCATAAGGGGTGTGCGGTGCCTCTGTACTGGGCTATATCGCGACGTAGCTCAAATGAGTCTTACCCGCTGTGTTCGGCCCGACCGGACTTACTTTTACTGTATCTGGCGTGACGATTATCGTCTCGCATAGTGGCGCGCCCTCGTGATCCGTAGATCGATCTTGCATGTTTTGCTTTGTCCTCCAATATGTCTCACAGCTCTGGCGTATTTCCCCATGCCTTTTTATTTGAATGGCGTCGGGGTGCGGGCTGAGCTTTTGGTTGGAATGCCTCTTTGTCGCGGCCACGAGGTGGCCGATCAGCCGCATCATACACCGGGGATGTAGGTTTTGGTGCTTCCTCCTCCAGTCGGGGTAGCAACCTGCACTTTGGGTAACTCTTGGAGGGGCGTTCGAGTTTATATTCCTCGGCCGCCAGGACTTCAGTCCATCTGTCAGCTAGCAAATCTTGATCAGCTTGAAGCTGCTGCTGCTGCTTTTCTTAAGGCTATTTGCCGTGGCTATAAGCCGGCGCTTGAAGCGCTCTTGTTCGACGGGATCCTCTGGCACGATGAATTCGTCATCGTTGAGGCTTGCCTCGTCTTTGGAGGGAGGCATGTAATTATCGCTCCTCCGCCTCTCCATCTACCCCTCTCTCAGGAGGGCTGGTTCTCCATCCTCCTGCTCTAAATCCTGCTGGAGGGGATTGTTGTTGTCTTCGGCGCTGTCCGGAGTGCTATTATCTCTGGTGCTGGTATCACCGCTTTTTCCTTGGCGGGATTTAGAGCGGCGCCGCTGACGTCGTCGCTTGGGTTGCTTCTTGGAGGGGTCATCTTTCGCTACCTTGTCGCCATTGCCTTCTTTGGGTGTGTCCACCATGTATATATCATATGATGAGGTGGTTGTCCAGTGCCCTGTGGGCAGTGGTGATGAGGACATCAATACCATTGTTACACCCACAGCCCCTGCTGCTATACATACTGGACCAATTACTAGAGCTCGCGCACGCCAATTGAATTATCAGGTACTTTCGTTTCTTGGTAACGATTCTAATGTTCATGAGAATATGATGCTGCCTAAATTGGATACATTTGTTTTGCTTACAAATGAAGGGCCTAGCTTGGACAAGAAAGATGAACCTTGGAGCAAGTTCAAGCATGGAGATGATGGCATGCGCAAGGGGATCAAGAACGGAGTTACAAGTGATGATTTCAGGACTTTGAAGCCACCATAAGGAGTGCATGAAGCCTTGGACGAAATATACAAGATGCCACTTCATAATATTCGTCCATAGGCTATTCTAGGTGCTGCGTCACCTTATTAATGGGCCAGGCCCATGTAATTTCGAAATACTTAAGTATAGGCTATTTTTAGAGTCCGTATGTGTGGGGAAACAAGAGTTAGGGTTGGTTTCGGACCCCACCCTCAAGGGCCACGAAATTCCCCTCTCTTCCTCCATATATACAGCCCTTAGGGTCGTTTAGACTTTGGGTTTTGTTTAGATTAAAAGTTCGCCATAGCTGCAACTTCGCGTACTTCGTTTGTGTCCAACGACCAGACCAAGACGTCACAGAACCCCACCTTTGATCAATTAAAGCTTTCATCTTATTTCGCAATATCCATATTGCAATCTCAGTTTCTTGCTTGTTCTTCGTTTGCTCGCAGGAAACAGCCCTCGTGGTCAGGTTGATCGTGCTCCGGCGTGGTCAATAACCCTCGGAAGTTGGTTTAGCGATTGCTAAGGCGCGACGTCTCGCACGTTCGTAGTCGGATCGTCAAAGTCGACTCCCACAGAACGATAGCCACCATCTCATCGAAAGATCGGACACCTTTGCCTCTATCAAGTGGTATCAGATTTTCAGGTTGCTCGGTGAGATTTACAGTTTTTCGTAGTTTAGATCGAGTCTGTTCTTCATACCTACAGTCCAGGAAAAAGCCACAAAAAATATTAGGGTTAGTTCATCATATCCGAACCAATCTGAGCCTTTACATAATATTTTTAGGGTTTTGCATTGTTGAGTTTGCGGTTGCATCGTCGTGTCTAGTTGCTGGTCTTAGTGTCTAGTCCTTTAGAGTTTCGAGTTCTGTTCACAAGTAGTCACGCCGCCGCCGCATCATCATCATCACCGCTGCCATATACCACCATCATCATCGCCGCTGCCATATACCACCATCATCATCGCCGCTTCCATATACCACCATCATCATCGCCGCTGCCATATACCACCATCATCATCGCCGCTGCCATATAGACCCCCGGGCAGTTTTTAGGCCAAAATTTTCACGGGCAAAAATATTTTTTCCCTATCCTATTTTTAGGCTTTTCTGAGTCTTTTGAGCCACGTGCCATCATAGTGATTTTTTGTCGCACTTTTTCGTCGTCGCTGCCCTGATTTCCGAAAAAAAAAGTGAATTTTTTTTTCGTGCCCATCCTATCAGTTTGACGAGGGAAGAGTTTTGAGACACTCGCCATTATAGTAATTTTTCGCAAAAAAAAAGAGGAGCGCAAAAAAAAAGAGGAGCGCAAAAAAAAGCGAAAAAAAAAGTTCCAGAGTGTGCTTTTCCCTTATTTACGTGCAGCGCCGTGATTTTGTTAGTGTTCTAGGCTCGCGTCTCTAGCACGGTCTAGCCTAGGACCAGCACAGTACCGTCGTTGAGCGTTTATTCAACTTTGCATCTCTGAATTGATTATTGCTGACCCTTTTTGCTACCATACTATAAGCCTTCCCAGCTCCACATACCTCTACGTCGTGCGTTTGACTCTCCCTGGCAATCGCTCTATCCAAGCTTTTGAGAGTTTTGACTACAACGGTTGCCGATCACCGCCTGCTGCTGGGTAAGAACTGGTAAGAATTTGAGATTTGCTTGACGGATTTGTGACACCCGCCACCACCACCTCTTGTTAGTATTCTGTAGGATCATATTCTTGTGTGTTTTCTATTGTTGCTAACCATGGCAGGATCACAAGCCGACGAGACTGACTGGGAGAACATGACGAATCAGGAGTTGCATGATAAATTTCAGCAAATGATGAATGGACAGGTGCAGGATGTGCTAAACAGATTTGAAGAGGCCATGGAGAAGATAGATGACATGGAGAAGACGTTCGAAACAAAGCTCGATGACAGGTTTAATGAATTGCTCGCGCGTCTTCCACCACCACCACCGGCTGCACCTAACGCACCTCTACAACAACAACAACGACGACTACCTACACATCGTGAAACAGCCCTCCGCCGAGCGAGCCGTCTCCCTCTTGCACCTGGCCAAACTGTTGGTGCTGCTGTTGCTACTTCTGTGGCTCCTGCTGCTGATGCGGAGGAGGATGATTTTGCTGGCGATTACGAGGATGAGGTTGATCAAAATCAGAACTACGTGCCACCACCAGCACAGCAACCATCAGGTCGTCCACATGCAAATAATGGCAATGGTAGGGCTCACCCTCAGGTACGAGATCATGACCATCTCCCTAAACTAAAATTGAATATTCCACCATTTGAGGGTAGATATGTTCCTGATATATATCTTACTTGGGAGTTAGAAACTGAACAACGATTTACATGTTTACAATATCCCGAGGAGAGACGTGTTCCTGCTGCTGTTTGTGCATTTCACTAGTTTTGCATGTGTTTGGTGGTCTGAGCATTGTAGATTATATCCCATTCCTGCTACTTGGGCTGCTTTGAAAACTGCTATGCGTACTCGTTGGGTTCCACCATATTATCAACGTGAATTACTTCAAAAATTGCAGCGCTTAAGACAGGGAAAAAATTCTGTAGAAGAATATTATCAGGAATTACAAACTGGCATGATTAGATGTGGTATTGTTGAGGAGAATGAAGCTATGCTTGCACGTTTTATGGGTGGATTAAATAGAGAGATTCAGACGATTCTAGAGTATAAGGAGTATACTAATATCACTCGTTTATTCCATCTTGCTTGTAAAGCTGAACGTGAAGTGCAGGATCGACAGGCATTGGCGCGGACTAACTTTTCTGCAGGTCGACCTTCTTCATGGACACCACGTGCATCATCTACTTCCACACGTTCTGCTTCACCGGCGCCTCCGTCGGCTGCCACCTCCAACCGTGATACAATAAAGCAGGCACAATCACCACTATCTGCCAAGAGCACACCTTCTGGGCCTGCAAAGAGCTCTTCTTCATCCATGGCATCAACAGGGCAAACACATGATATTATTTGTCGACGTTGCAAGGGTGGAGGTCATTATGCGAGAGAATGCCCATCTAAGCGTGTGATGATTGTTACTGAGGATGGTGGGTATGAGTCCGCTAGTGACTATGATGAGGAGACTTTGGCTCTTATTACACGTGACGAACACGGTGGAGACGATTCTGATCATGAGACGCAATACATGGCTCCTGAAGATGCTGACAGGTATGAATGTTTAGTTGCTCAACGTGTTTTGAGTGTGCAGGTTACACAAGCTGAGCAAAATCAGAGGCATAATTTGTTCCATACAAAGGGAGTTGTGAAGGAACGTTCTGTTCGCGTGATCATAGATGGAGGGAGTTGCAACAACTTGGCTAGCATCGAGATGGTGGAGAAGCTATCTCTCACCACAAGACCACATCCACATCCTTACTACATCCAATGGTTCAACAACAGCGGCAAGGTTAAGGTAACACGTACTGTTCGTGTGCATTTTAGTATCTCTACATATGCTGATTATGTTGATTGTGATGTGGTACCGATGCAAGCATGTTCCTTATTACTTGGTAGACCATGGCAATTTGATAAAAATTCTATTCACCATGGTAGAAACAATCAGTATACTCTTGTTCATAAGGATAAAAATATTACTTTGCTTCCTATGACTCCTGATTCCATTTTGAAAGATGATATTAATAGAGCTAATAAAGCAAAACAGGAGAAAACTAAGAGTGAAAATCAGATTGTGGCAAAAGAATTTGAGCAACAAATGCAGCCTAATAATAATAAACAATCTAGTGTTGCTTCTGAAATTAAATTGAAAAGTGCATGTTTACTTGCCACCAAATCTGATATTGATGATCTAGATTTTAGCAAATCTGTTTGCTATGCTTTTGTGTGCAAAGAGGCATTATTTTCATTCGAGGACGTGCCTTCCTCTTTGCCTCCTGCTGTCACTAACATTTTGCAGGAGTTCGCCGACGTCTTTCCACAAGACGTGCCACCGGGATTACCACCTATTCGCGGGATTGAGCATCAAATTGACTTAATTCCCGGTGCATCATTACCCAACCGTGCACCATACCGTACCAATCCAGAGGAGACGAAGGAGATTATGCGTCAAGTACAAGAACTGCTCGACAAAGGTTATATACGCGAATCCCTTAGTCCTTGTGCTGTTCCTATCATTTTAGTGCCGAAAAAGGATGGTACGTCGCGTATGTGCGTTGATTGTAGAGGCATTAATAATATTACTATTCGTTATCGTCATCCTATTCCTAGGCTAGATGATATGCTTGATGAATTGAGTGGCTCTACAATATTCTCCAAAGTTGATTTGCGTAGTGGTTACCATCAAATTCGTATGAAATTGGGAGATGAATGGAAAACAGCATTTAAAACTAAGTTTGGATTATATGAGTGGTTAGTCATGCCTTTTGGGTTAACTAATGCACCTAGTACTTTCATGAGGTTAATGAACGAAGTTTTACGTGCTTTCATTGGACGATTTGTGGTAGTTTACTTTGATGACATATTGATTTATAGCAAATCTTTGGAGGAACATTTGAACATTTACGTGCTGTTTTTATTGCTCTACGTGATGCACGTTTGTTTGGTAACCTTGGAAAGTGCACCTTTTGCACCGACCGAGTATCTTTTCTTGGCTATGTTGTTACTCCACAGGGAATTGAAGTTGATAAAGCCAAGATTGAAGCTATTGAGAGTTGGCCGCAGCCCAAAACGGTCACACAAGTGAGGAGTTTCCTTGGCCTCGCTGGTTTCTATAGGCGTTTTGTGAGAGATTTCAGCACCATTGCTGCACCTCTCAACGAGCTTACAAAGAAGGATGTACCTTTTGTTTGGGGTACCGCACAGGAAGAAGCCTTCACGGTATTGAAAGATAAGTTGACACATGCTCCTTTACTCCAACTTCCTAATTTCAATAAGACTTTTGAGCTTGAATGTGATGCTAGTGGAATTGGATTAGGAGGTGTGTTATTACAAGATGGAAAACCTGTTGCATACTTTTCTGAAAAATTGAGTGGGCCTAGTCTGAACTATTCTACTTATGATAAAGAATTATATGCTCTTGTTCGGACCTTAGAAACATGGCAACATTATTTATGGCCCAAGGAATTTGTTATACATTCTGATCATGAATCTTTGAAACACATTAAAAGTCAAGCAAAACTGAACCGTCGACATGCTAAATGGGTTGAATTCATTGAGACTTTCCCTTATGTGATTAAACACAAGAAGGGTAAAGAAAATGTTATTGCTGATGCCTTGTCTCGTCGTTATACTATGCTTTCACAACTTGACTTTAAAATATTTGGTTTGGAGACCATCAAGGATCAATATGTTAATGATGCTGAATTTAAAGATGTATTGCAGAATTGTAAGGAAGGGAGAACTTGGAACAAGTTCGTTCTTAACGATGGATTTGTGTTTCGTGCTAACAAGCTATGCATTCCAGCTAGCTCCGTTCGTCTTTTGTTGTTGCAGGAGGCGCATGGAGGAGGATTAATGGGACACTTTGGCGTCAAGAAGACGGAGGAAGAGAGAGATACACATTTCTTTTGGCCAAAGATGAGACGGGATGTTGAGCGTTTTGTTGCTCGCTGCACTACATGTCAAAGAGCTAAGTCACGACTCAATCCTCATGGTTTATATATGCCTTTGCCTGTACCTAGTGTTCCTTGGGAGGATATATCTATGGACTTTGTTTTAGGTTTACCTCGAACAAAGAAGGGGAGGGATAGCATATTTGTTGTCGTGGATAGGTTCTCGAAAATGGCACACTTTATACCATGTCATAAAAGCGATGATGATGTTAATGTTGCTGATTTGTTCTTTCGTGAAATTATTCGCTTACATGGTGTGCCAAATACTATTGTTTCAGATCGTGATACTAAATTTCTTAGCCACTTTTGGAGATGTTTATGGGCTAAGTTGGGGACTAAGCTGCTTTTTAGTACTACTTGTCACCCCCAAACTGATGGACAAACTGAAGTAGTCAATAGAACATTGTCTACTATGCTTAGGGCTGTTTTGAAGAATAACAAGAAAATGTGGGAAGAATGCTTGCCTCATATTGAATTTGCTTATAATCGTTCATTGCATTCTACTACTAAGATGTGCCCTTTTGAAATTGTGTATGGTTTCCTACCTCGTGCACCTATTGATTTGTTGCCTCTTCCATCTTCAGAGAAGGTTAATTTTGATGCTAAAGAACGTTCTGAATTGATTTTAAAAATGCATGAGTTAACTAAGGAAAACATTGAGCGTATGAATGCTAAATATAAACTTGCTGGAGATAAGGGTAGAAAACATGTTGTGTTTGCGCCTGGAGATCTTGTTTGGTTACATTTGCGTAAAGATAGATTTCCTAATCTGCGCAAATCAAAGCTAATGCCACGTGCTGATGGTCCTTTTAAGGTGTTAGAGAAAATAAATGATAATGCATATAAACTTGAGCTACCTGTAGATTTTGGGGTTAGTCCCACTTTTAACATTGCAGATTTGAAGCCTTATTTGGGTGAGGAAGATGCGCTTCCGTCGAGGACGACTTCATTTCAAGAAGGGGAGGATGATGAGGACATCAATACCATTGTTACACCCACAGCCCCTACTGTTACATATACTGGACCAATTACTAGAGCTCGCGCACGCCAATTAAATTACCAGGTACTTTCGTTTCTTGGTAATGATTCTAATGTTCATGAGATTATGATGCTGCCTAAATTGGATACATTTGTTTTGCTTTACAAATGAAGGGCCTAGCTTGGAGAAGGATGAACATTGGAGCAAGAACACGCATGGAGTTGATGGCATGCGCAAGGGGATCAAGAACGGAGTTACAAGTGATGATTTCAGGACTTTGAAGCCGCCATAAGGAGTGCATGAAGCCTTGGACGAAATATACAAGATGCCACTTCATAATATTCGTCCATAGGCTATTCTAGGTGCTGCGTCACCTTATTAATGGGCCAGGCCCATGTAATTTCGAAATACTTAAGTAT
Organism: Triticum urartu; assembly: GCF_003073215.2. NCBI lineage: Eukaryota > Viridiplantae > Streptophyta > Magnoliopsida > Poales > Poaceae > Triticum > Triticum urartu. The sequence goes on from NC_053023.1 coordinate 270,502,230, forward strand.
AGGCTATTTTTAGAGTCCGTATGTGTGGGGAAACAAGAGTTAGGGTTGGTTTCGGACCCCACCCTCAAGGGCCACGAAATTCCCCCTCTTCCTCCATATATACAGCCCTTAGGGCGTCGTTTAGACTTTGGGTTTTGTTTAGATTAAAAGTTCGCCATAGCTGCAACTTCGCGTACTTCGTTTGTGTCCAACGACCAGACCAAGACGTCACAGAACCCCACCTTGATCAATAAAGCTTTCATCTTATATTCGCAATATCCCGATTGCAATCTCAGTTTCTTGCTTGTTCTTCGTTTGCTCACAGGAAACAGACCCTCGTGGTCAGGTTGATCGTGCTCCGGTGTGGTCAATAACCCTCGGAAGTTGGTTTAGCGATTGCTAAGGCGCGACGTCTCGCACGTTCGTAGTCGGATCGTCAAGGTCGACTCCCACAGAAAACGATAGCCACCATCTCATCGAAACATCGGGACACCTTAGCCTCTATCAAGGATCTTATTCAATCCATAGGTAGGTGTGGTGGACACTCATGGCAAGAAACTGGGTTTAAGGGTTTTTGGATGCACAAGTAGTATCTCTAGTTATTACGAATTTTTGGCTAGCAAAAGATCCTAGGCAAACACCACACGTTGGAGGATCCATAACAATATAACTTCTATGCAAACATACAAAACCATAACTCATTATATTGTCTTCCTTGTTCAACTTCAACTAATTTTCTCAAGTTTGAAAATAATTAATGGCTATTCACAATCATAGAAGATGTCCGAGATAATATATTTGGATGTGAAAGTTCTCTTCCTTATACTAATCTTTCATAAATTTCTTGTATGACCAATGTTGTGATTGTCAAACTTCAAAAGATTTAACTTTCTAAACCAAATGTGAAGCTACCACTAGGCATGATATGAAAGTATAATTTCAACTTCATGACATTAAATTCATTCAACAATTTACTCATAGGACATAAGTGAAGCACAAGAGTAAATGACAAACTACTCCAAAAAGTTATAAGTGAAGATCAAGTGAGTAGTTAAGTAAATGGGTAGCTATTTGAGGACTCTCTCTTATTTAAAGACTTTTAGATCTAAGTATTTTATTAAAACAGAAAGAAAAAACCAAATTAAATGACATTCTAAGAATAGCACACATCATGTGAAGAAACAAAAACTTAAGCTCAGCCAGGATAATCGATAATTATTGATGAACAAAGGTGGGATGCCTACTGGGCATCCCCAAGCTTATATGCTTGAGACTTCTTGAAATATTATCTTGCCTTGGGCATCCCCAAGCTTGAGATTTTTTGTCTCCTTAATACCTTTTATATAACGGTTTCCCTAAATCTAAAAACTTCATCCACACAATACTCAATAAGAACTCGTGAGATAAGTTAGTATAAATCAATGCAAAACCTTATCATTATCTACTGTAGAAAATCACAAAATTATTATTCAACATTGCATACTAAATTCCTCTACATATTTAATACTCCTATCCTCAAATAGAATCATTAAACGAGCAAACGTATGCAAACAATGCAAACATAACAGTAATCTGCCAAAATAGGATAGTCTATAAAGGAAGAAAGAATATCAATACTTATTTAACTCCAAAAATTCTGAAAAATTACCACACTGTAGAAAATTTATCATAGCTTATTGTGCAAAAAGTTTCAAAATTTTATCGCATTCCGACTTTTCTCGGTAATTTTTGCAACAACGCTAAACTTTCTGTTTTAAAATAGCAACAAATAGACTTGCAAAATAAGCATGGTAAAGGCTATCCTTGACATTTTTATTGAAGTAAAAGATGCAAAACATTATTCTAAATATTAGCAAGCAAATACAAATAAAATAAAATGACGCTCCAAGGAAAACACATATCATGTGACGAATAAAAATAGAGCTCCAAGTGAGGTTACCAATAATGTCGAAGATGAAAGAGGGGATGCCTTCAGGCGCATCCCCAAGCTTAGTTGCTTGGGTCTTCCTTGAATATTACCTTGGGGTGCCTTGTTCAACCCCAAGATTAGGGTCTTGTCATTTCTTATTCTCCTCATATCAACATCTCACCCAAAACATGAAAACTTCAATCACACAAAACTTAGCGGAAATTTGTGAGATAGGTTAGTATGATAAAACAAATCATCCACTTGGGTAATGTCAAAGACAAGATTCATAATTGTTCTCACACAATGCCTACTGTACCTCATAATTTCCACAATTTACATTGAGCAATATAAGCCATAGAAACTAGAAAACAAGCAAACTATGCATTGAAAAGAGAATCTGTCAAAAACAGAACAGTCTGTAATGATCTGAACAAAAACCATACTTTTGTTACTCCAACCATTCTAATAAATTAGGAAAACGTAGGAAATTTGTGTATCAATCATCTGTAAAAAAATCATAATTGTTCGATAGTAAAGTGAATTAAAAAAATTGTTAGTGGAAGCAAAAGTTTCTGTTTTTGCACATAATCAAGTCAACTATCCTCCACACTATCCCAAAGACTTTACTTGGTACTTTATTGAAAAAAGCTATAAAACATGATTACTAGAGTAGCTTAGTCATGTGAACACATAAAAACAGTAGGGGTAAATGTTGGGTTGTCTCCCAACAAGCGCTTTCCTTTAATGCCTTTTCAGCTAGGCAAGATGATTTCAATGATGCTCACATAGAAGTAAAGAATCGAAACACAAAGAGAGCATCATGAAGCATATGACTAGCACATTTAAGCCTAACCCACTTCCTATGCATGGGGATTTTGTGATCAAATAATTTATGGGAACAAGAATCAACTAGCATAGGAAGGTGAAACAAGCAAAACTTCAAGATTTTCAACACATAGAGACACTACAAAAAAAAGACACATCCGTGACATTTTGGGCCAAACAAAAAAATTCTGTCATGCTTATGACACTTCTGTGACGATAATTGTGACAAAACCAGGTATCATGATAGATGTGGTGGGCTCCTACTTCTATGACAAAAAATCATGACAGAAAATGGGCTTTTTGTCCTGGGCGGGCCGGAGACACAGCTGCATGACATTCTTTGGGCCGTCCATGAAGGAGAAAACCGTGGTAGAAGCGAGGGCGAGGAAAATATCAGGGGAGTCGGGGGCCGAATGATGCGTGTTTCTCTCGTACATACGCGCGTGTGTGCGAGGTGTTGCGCTCTAACTGAACCCGAGTGAGGCATTGGGCCCTAACTGAACCCGAGCGATTGCACTGCAGGCTACACGTTACTGAACCCAAGCAATCGATCCCTTGATGTTAACTGAACCCAAGTGATTCCTTCGCTACTGCTGCTAACTGAAGCCGATCGAACACTGCTGCCTCCTTCCCTGGATGAACAGTGAGCGTTGTTGAGGGGGTTTGGATGAACAGTTCCCGGTGGGGCGTTGGATGAACAAGATCCCGTGGTAGTAGAGGCCGTTGCCGCTGCATGAACAGTACCCCGATCGATCGAGCCGATGGATGAATAGGACCCTATGGAGGGCTGGATGAACAAGACCCCATGGAGGGCTGGTTGAACAGTAGCCGGTGGAGGGCTGGTTGAACAGTAGCCGGGTGGAGGGCTGGAATGAATAGTATAGCCCGTGGAGGGGTGGTTGAACAGGACCTCCGTGGAGAGGCTGGTTGAACAGTAGCCAGTTGGAGATGCGGTGGAGGCTGGATGAACAGGAGCCCGTGGATGAACAGTCGCAGGTGGAGGCTGGAGGAGGTCGACGGTGGATGAACAGTAGCCCTTGGAGGTAGTCGATGGTGGAGATGAACAGTATCCCATGTAGTCCCATTATGCGGTACGCCACACCCCTCCCGATCAACAGGACCCCGTTTCAACCATAGGAGGTCCGTTTCCACCGTGGCCGGTCGAACACAAAGCCGTTTCCTTCGTTCTACGGTACGCCAGACATCGTTTCCATCGCCTGTTCCGTCCAAGCCGGTTGGCTCCCGATGAACAACACGCGTTCTTTTGCCACCCGATCAACACGACGCATTCCGTTGCCTCCCCATGAACACGACGACGACGTATTTTCTCTGTTCCGACCCAGCCATAGCCATGTACACGAGCCCTGGACGTATGTATGCGTGAGTAGGCGTTCGAGACCCCACCCGTATGTACGTACGTGGCCATATTTACTTTCTTGAAATATGGCCGTTGTACGTACGTGTACATGCTACGTGTGCGCCTCTACTACCACACATGCGCGCCTCTACTACACATCACACATGCTGCACTCTACAGACCAGTATGTACGTACACGTTCGCGACCAGAATGACGTACGCTTCGACCAGGTGGGTCCGGACTGTCAGGCACTTCCTTGCGTGCGAAGATGTAGCTGGTGGGTCCCAGCAGTCAGGGGGGCAAATCATTTTTTGCCCGTAATATGGACGCACTTCCTTGCGTGCGAAGGTGTAGCTGGTGGGTCCCAGCGGTCAGGGGGAAACGTTTTTTTCACAAAATACGGTGGCCCGTCCGGTGGGTCCCTTCTGTCAGGTGGAGGAATCATTATTTTCTGCAAATAAGGAGGCACTTCCTTGCTGCGGCCGTGGACCCAGCTGTCAGCCTCTCCACGTACAAGTACTCTTTCAATGGAAGTCGTTCCTTGACCACGTTGACCACATCGTGACGAGAGCACCAGGCGGTGGACGACGGTGAGGCCTAGGAAGGGGACGACGCAGAGCCAGGGAAGACGCGGCAGTGGATGCCCACGCGGAGAGGAGTACGAGGGTTCACTGGTTCGGCTGCGGTGTGAGGCTGCCGTCCGCCGCAGGGCCTGGCCAGCGGTGGGAGTAGTAGGGGGCGGTGAGGCCTCCACAGCGTCACAGCCGGCCACGAGAAGCAGGAGCACGCGGCACGACCAGCGCTGGTTTGGGCGGCTGGCAACAAGACCAGAGGTTGAAGAAGAACTACCACCGTTGGATGGACATCGTACGGTCACTGGAGCTAGAATCATTCATATTGACTAAGTTGACAAAGCCCTCCATCCCCGTATAGTAGGCCCACAAGTCAGCCTCCCACTATGGAGGGTCCCAGCCAGCACGGGGTATTCATTTTTTTGTGCATAATAAGGAGGCACTTCCTTGCGTGCGAAGATATAGCTGGTGGGTCCGACCTATCACCGGGGGAACGTTTTTTTCATGAAATGCAGAGGCCCTTCTGGTGGGTCCCAGCTGTCAGGTGAAGGAATCATTATTTTGCGCGTAATAAGGAGTCATTTCCTTGCATGCGGCCGTGGACCCAGCTGTCAGCCTCTGCACGCACAGTCTAGTTCCGATGGATGTCGTTCGTTGACCACATTGACTACTCCATGCTGAGCGCATCCAAGGTGGTGGACGATGGCGAGGCCCCGGACAGCAACGAGCCGGAGATGGGAAGATGCGGGAGTAGACTCACAGCCGGAGAGGTGTACGAGGGTTAACTGGTTCTGGTGCGGTGTGGATCGGCAGTCGATGGAGAAGAACAGGAGGTGTGGAGGGGTGGAGGGATCGCCTGGCCAACGGTGGGGGAGCGCTTCACAGCGAAGCGTGCTAAGCAGAGCTGCTAGCAGCAGGAGGCGGGAGCAGGTGGTCCCAGTGGCACTGGAGGAAGAAGACGGGAGATTGAAGATGGATGCCGGTCGTTGGATGTAAATCCAATGGCTAATGATGTCAGAATCATTTGTTGACTAAGTTGACAACGACTTGCGTTGGCTTCGACCTCTTGGCCCACATTTCAGCCTCCAAAAATGTGGCACTTATTCAACCCATTTTTTAGAATTTACAGTCAACTTGATCTCTTTTTTTTAGAATTACAGTCCATTTGCTGGGCTGGGTGAACAAATAATGTAGCATCCATGCGGCCCATTTATTTTTCACCTAAAAAATTACAGGCCATTTGCACTTTCTCGAAATACATTATTTTGCTGGGCTGATTCTAATTATAATGTTGGGTTGGGCGCACCAATGTTATCAAAAAATAAACAGGGGTTGAGCATTTTAATATAAATATATTTAAATAATATGTGTATTATTACATGGGTCCTTAAATCTTACCAAGCTTTTGTACACAATCACCAGGATTTTTGTTGCCAAAAAAATCCAGTATTTTATTGTTAAAAAATTATTTTTATAAGTTAATAAGATGTGGGATATTGTTTTCTTACATATGTAAGTATCTGTTAAATATATGATGACAATAACGATAATATATAATAACATATGAAATAATTTAAATATATATAATACAGTTAGAAGGGAAACAAAAGTTGGGCCAGGCGTTCCTATTCTTATATAGAAAAATAGAACAGACCTCTGCGTTTTCTTCAAAAAAATACATAAATTGGGTTGCCGATGTTTCAGGAAAAAAACCTTGGATCGGAGGTCCATAGGCCGGTCGATACATGACGGCCCTAAAAAAATACAAACCGACATGTCGTGGGCTGCGCATGTTAAAAAAGAAAGCCTAGACGGGGCGGCCCAAAACCCAGCGGATACTTGCTGCCCCAGTGATAATAAGTGATACTACCCGCCAGCTCCACAGCTTCGTTGTGAATTTATCTCCTACGGTGAAGCACCCAAAAAAATGTAACTATGTTGACAAACCCATGGGCCCCAATGTCAGTATAGTATTAGGAGGAAGTTTTTTCTATGAGGCACTTGCTTGCGTACGGCCATAGACCTGGTGGGTCCCGACTGTCCGCCTCTCCACGTACAGTCCTCTCCAGATTCCTCTCGTTTGTTCAGCATGTTCACAACGGCAGACAGCGGCACTGCGGCGAGCGCACAAAGGCGCGGGATCGAGGTTATCGAACCACCCAAGGAAGCGCCTTATTTGTAACGAAAGTAGTGAACTAGCCTAGTGGCCAAGTGACACTACCCGACAGTTGTTCTGCCCGGGTTCGATTCCACTTGATGCGGGGAAAATATCTCCAAATTTTTTGCCTCTGCCATTATTGACATGTGGGTCCCCATTGTCATCCACGCACACCACGTCCAACACTTGCCAAAACTTAGTCCCTCGTTTTCTCTGTTTTTCGCACACTCGACATTGTGTGGGCATTTTGAAAATAGCATATCTCTTTGACTGTGCACCATATGAAGACGTGCTATGCATGAATGTTGATTAGCATGATGTTAACTGGCTGGTAGATCCATTTTCAACCATGAATAAAGCTTCCAACATGATGTTAACCCTGTTTGTAAAGGCCGTTTAAGATAAATGCTCTTCCTTTGAAAGTTGCAGTTTCTTATCTGAAACTCAACTTGTAGTTTTTTATCTGAAACTGAAACTTGCAGTTTCTTCTCTGAGAATCACATTGTCTGCACTTTTATACTCCTATGAAACTACATTTTTAAGTGCTAAAAATAGATCTCTAGAATTCATAAAATACTTCATATGCTCAATACTGCAAATCTGAAATTCAAAAGACATTCATATCTAAAAGTACTCTCATAATACACAACACAATTCACAACCTGCAAATACTGACAACCCTATGCTCCTCCTGATAATTCACAACCTGCCGGACTATTGGGCTGGGGGGCAGTCCCCTCCTGTTCATTGGCGGTAGGCAGCCGCCCCGTGAGACGATGTGAACAGCGAGGGAGAGGATGGCGGGGAAGCGTCCTCGGGCCAACTGCTTTTCTCCTCTTGCAGCTGGGTTCGGTCGACGAAGACTCCACTGGCTTGCTCTGGCACGACACCCTCACAAATGGCACCCTGTGGATGCTCGATCCTTCAATCTCCGGTGGATGCTCCATCTGGGATCGATACTCCCACCACTGCTCCCTCACGATCGGATTTGGTGAATCTTTTGCTCCATGGCCCAGAGGAGCAGCTCTATGTACTCCCGCGCGACTCCCTTTGGGACTATCGCCGCTTTTTCGCACTGTTGCAGATATTTGGCCATGGATGTCACCGTCGCTGCTAGTTGGTCCTTGTTGTCAAACCAAGACTGTATCTCCAACATCCTAGCTAGCTTGACAGGGTCGCTGTCTGCGATCCTCACGTATCGGTTGTACTCCTCCATCGATCTACTTCTCCACAACACCTTCACTCGCCGGCGGTGGTTTTTGAATGGAAGAGGAGAGGAGCAGCGCTGGTTTTGGATTAGAATGGGAGAGGAGCGACACTGGTTTTGGATTGGAACATGAGAGGAGGGGCGGTGGTTTTGAAATGGCAGAGGAGAGGAGCGGCATTGGATTTAGATTGGAACAGGAGAGGAGCGGCGGTGGTTTAAGAGGAGAGGAGCGGCGCTGGTCTTGGAAGTATTTTTTTATTTTGCATATTTTTGGTCAAAGTTTGACCACGTATTGTATTTTACAAGCAAAATGTGAATGCATGTCACGAAAAATTGTATCGTTTGGTTCGTATCTGAATGTACTTTCAAATTATATTATTTTTGCAACGTATAACATCTATTTTATTTGTGAAAATCATGGTTAATTATGACCTAGAATAAAAGGGAGACTAGTTAATGTGGGGTCGCTTTCTTAATTGAAGGGTAAATTGATTTTGATTTTGATCCAGTCAAAGTGCACCGGCCCTCTCGTCGAATACTAAATCGCTGCCGCACGCTCCTCTCCCACTTCTCCATTGCAAAACCACCTCCTCACCTCTCCATCATCTCCATTCCAAAACCACCGTCTCGCCTCTCCCTCTTATCCATTGCAAAACTACCTCCTCTCTCCTCGGATGAGGATCCCCTAATGTAGCCCATCCTGCCATTGAGACACTGACACATGGGTCCCACCAAGTGTGGGGCCCACCTGTGAGGGACCGAAAGGCAGGGAAACCTCTCCTCTCCATCATCTCCATTCCAAAACCACCATCTCGCCTCTCCCTCTTCTCCATTTAAAAACCACCCCCTCTCCTCTCCGTCATTACCATTCCAAAACCACCGTCTCGCCTCTCCCTCTTCTCTATTGCAAGACCACCGTCTCTCATCCCATCTTCCAAAGCTAGCACTGGATCACTTAGAAGGACATCTATGGAGAGGATGCAGTAGCGAATTAGGCAGATTGCCGGCGGCGACCAGGAAAAGTTAGCCAGGTTGAAGGAGATCCTTACTTGGTTTGACAATGTGTGGGAGATTTCGAGGACGGTGAGGGCCATGTGGCAATGTATGGGAAAGAGCGAGATGGCGGCGATGAGGGCGGCGATTTACTCCTCGGCGGCAATCACGATGTAGTTCATGGAGCGGATAGATTCGCCTGAGGCGAAACTCAGGCGGAGGTGGTGGGCGTACAGGTCGAAGGTCGAGCACCCAGAGGATAACAAATCGATCGAGTACGGTGTGCCGTTCGTGAGGGTGCAGAGCCAGCTGGAGCCACGGGGGTATTCGTTCTCCCACCGCAAGAGGAGGCCGGATGGCGCGACATTGCTTCCCCGCCGTTCTCCACGGTTCCCTCGACGCTCGCCTCATTTCAATGGCATTCGTAGGGTTTAAGGTAAGCTTCGCACTAACCTGATCTTCCATCTGCTCATGCTTACAATCAGTGTGACAGCTAATAAAAATCATGCTTACAATTAGTCTCCGAGTACTATGCCAATCACCCTAAAATAGCTCTGGACCTTTGGGTCAAAGTTGTGACACTGTGTACAAATAAAGAAAAAACAATTGGTGCTTCTTTCAGAAAAGAGTACACCCCTAGAAACCTACCAAGATAAGCTACTAGTATATTTTTGAAGTCTAAGATACTAGTATTTAGTTAGAGGATTTGCTGCCGAGAAAGATCCGTCCACAGTGAGCGCCACACATCCCACTTATGGTGGTGGATGCCAATGATTAGATGGAGCAGGGTTGGTGTCGGTAATTTTTACTTGGCACCTAGCACTCTGCATATATGTTGGTTCCATCCATACATTTGTGCAGTTCCACCAAAATGCAGCTGAATAACCCTGTTTGCACAGATAATGAAAAGGCGTGATTACATTATAGTGGCACTAGTTGATGAAACATACACTAATAAATAGAAGAAAATATTGCGATAGTATCATAGTATGCCATGCTGCGAGGGCGAGATGGGCCCTGCGACGCCTCATACTGGAAATCGACCCAAGTCTCCCCGATACACCTTCTGCCAGTGATGAACATCAGTGTACACGGTAGTACAAGGAGGGGCCTTGAGACATTCCAATCTCTATTTTTGTGCAGATCAACTAAAATTAAGCACCCCAGTTTGCAGAAACGCTTAAACATTAACAATGGGACTAGTTGATGAAACTATACTAACAAAGAGAAGCACTTCCTTTATCTACATTGGAATTGAAATGATAGAGAGGACACTCACTATACTTTAACTGTATTATTACTTCATTTTATCAGTGGCACTAGGGTCGAGCAGGTGGCAAGCGAGGTGTACCATGCGTCGCAAGGATGGAGGCCAGGGCTGCTTAGACTGGGATGCTGAAGCTGGCTCTTTCAGTCCCTATCTTCCCCTCTAATGTTGCTATGGTAGCATTTGGGTTGTAATCTGATAGAGGCGAAGGTGTCCTGATGTTTCGATGAGATAGATTTCGTTTTCTGTGGGAGTGGACTTTGACGATCCGACTACGATCGTGCGAAGACATCGCACCTTAGCAATCGCTAAACCAACTTCTGAGAGTTATTGACCACGTCGGAGCATGATCAACCTGACCACGAGGGTCTGTTTCCTGCGAGCAAACGAAGAACAAGCAAGAAACTAAGATTGCAATCTAGATATTGCGAATAAATAGGAAAGCTTTATTGATGAAGGTGGGGTTCTGTGACGTCTTGGTCTGGTCGTTGGACACAAACGAAGTACGCGAAGTTGCAGCTATGGAGAACTTTTAATCTAAACAAAACCCAAAGTCTAAACGATGCCCTAAGGGCTATATATATGGAGGAAGAGGGGGGAATTTTGTGTCCCCTGGAGGAGGGCTCCGAAACCAACCCTAAGTCTTGTTTGCCCACACATACAGACTCTAAAAACAGCCTATACTTAAGTATTTTGAAAATACATGGGCCTGGCCCAATAATAAGGTGACGCAGCACCTAGAATAGCCTCTGGACGAAATTTATGAAGTGGCATCTTATATATTTCGTCCAAGGCTTCATGCACTCCTTATGGGGGCTTCAAAGTCCGGAAATCATCACTTGTAACTCCGTTCTTGATCCCCTTGCGCATGCCAACATCTCCATGCTTGGTCTTGCTCCAGTGTTCATCCCTCTTATCCATCCTAGGCCCTTCATTTGTAAGCAAAAAAAAATGTATCCAATTTAGGCGGCATCATATTCTGATGAACATCAGAATCATTAACAAGAAATGAAAGTACTTGATAATTCAATTGGCGTGCATGAGCTCTAGTAATTGGTCCAGTATGTATAGCAGCATGGGCTGTGGGTGTAACAATGGTATTGATGTCCTCATCATCCTCCCCTTCTTGAAATGAAGTCGTCCTCGACGGAAGCTCATCTTCCTCACCCAAATAAGGCTTTAAATCTGCAATGTTAAAAGTGGGACTAACCCCAAAATCGGCAGGCAACTCAAGTTTATATGCATTATCATTTATTTTCTCTAACACCTTAAAAGGACCACCAACACGTAGCATTAGCTTTGATTTGTGCAAATTAGGAAATCTATTCTTACGCAAATGTAACCAAACAAGATCTTCAGGTGCAAACGCAACATGTTTTCTACCCTTATCTCCAGCAAGATTATATTTAACATTCATACGCTCAATGTTTTCCTTAGTTAACTCATGCATTTTTAAAATCAATTCAGCACGTTCTTTAGCATCAAAATAAACCTTCTCCGAAGATGGAAGGGGCAACAAATCAATAGGTGCACGAGGTAGGAAACCATACACAATTTCAAAAGGGCACATCTTAGTAGTAGAATGCAATGAACGATTATAAGCAAATTCAATATGAGGCAAGTAGCCCTAAACATAGTAGACAATGTTCTATTGACTACTTCAGTTTGTCCATCAGTTTGGGGGTGACAAGTAGTACTAAAAAGCAGTTTAGTCCCCAACTTAGCCCATAAACATCTCCAAAAGTGGCTAAGAAATTTAGTATCACGATCTGAAACAATAGTATTTGGCACACCATGCAAGCGAATAATTTCATGAAAGAACAAATCAGCAACATTAACAGCATCATCGCTTTTATGACATGGTATAAAGTGTGCCATTTCGAGAATCTATCCATGACAACAAATATGATATCCCTCCCCTTCTTTGTTCGAGGTAAACATAAAACAAAGTCCATAGATATATCCTCCCAAGGAACACTAGGTACAGGCAAAGGCATATATAAACCATGAGGATTGAGTCGTGACTTAGCTTTTGACATGTAGTGCAGCGAGCAACAAAACGCTCAACATCCCGTCTCATCTTTGGCCAAAAGAAATGTGTAGCAAGTATATCCTCCGTCTTCTTGACGCCAAAGTGTCCCATTAATCCTCCTCCATGCGCCTCCTGCAACAACAAAAGACGAACAGAGCTAGCTGGAATGCATAGCTTTTTAGCACAAAACAGAAATCCATCCTTAAGAACGAACTTGTTCCAAGTTCTCCCTTCCTTACAATTCTGCAATACCTCTTTAAATTCAGCATCATGCACATATTGATCTTTGATGGTCTCCAAACCAAATATTTTAAAGTCCAGTTGTGAAAGCATAGTATAACGACGAGACAATGCATCAGCAATGACATAAGGGAAAGTCTCAATGAATGCAACCCTTTTAGCATGTCTACGTTTTAGTTTTGCTTGACTTTTAATGTGTTTCAAAGATTCATGATCAAAATGTATAACAAATTCCTTGGGCCGTAACTAATGTTGCCATGTTTCTAAGGTCCAAACAAGAGCATATAATTCTTTATCATAAGTAGAATAGTTCAGACTAGGCCCACTCAATTTTTCAGAAAAGTATGCAACAGGTTTGCCATCTTGTAATAACAAACCTCCTAATCCAATTCCACTAGCATCACATTCAAGCTCAAAAGTCTTATTAAAATCAGGAAGTTGGAGTAAAGGAGCATGTGTCAACTTATCTTTCAATACTGTGAAGGCTTCTTCCTGCGCGGTACCCCAAACAAAAGGCACATCCTTCTTTGTAAGCTCGTTGAGAGGTGCAGCAATGGTGTTGAAATCTCTCAAAAAACGCCTATAGAAACCAGCGAGGCCAGGGGAACTCCTCACTTGTGTGACCGTTTTGGGCTGCGGCTAACTCTCAATAGTTGCAATCTTGGCTTTATCAACTTCAATTCCCTGTGTAGTAACAACATAGCCAACAAAAGCTACTCGGCCGGTGCAAAAGGTGCACTTTCCAAGGTTACCAAACAAACGTGCATCACGTAGAGCAATAAAAACAGCACGTAAATGTTCCAAATGTTCCTACAAAGATTTTCTATAAATCAATATGTCATCAAAGTAAACTACCACAAATCGTCCAATGAAAGCACGTAAAACTTCGTTCATTAATCTCGTGAAAGTACTAGGTGCATTAGCTAACACGAAAGGCATGACTAACCACTCATATAATCCAAACTTAGTTTTAAATGCTGATAGAGGCTAAGGTGTCCCGATGTTTCGATGAGATGGTGGCTATCGTTTTCTGTGGGAGTCGACCTTGACGATCCGACTACGAACGTGCGAGACGTCGCGCCTTAGCAATCGCTAAACCAACTTCCGAGGGTTATTGACCACGCCGGAGGACGATCAACCTAACCACGAGGGTCTGTTTCCTGCGAGCAAACAAAGAACAAGCAAGAAACTGAGATTGCAATCGAGATATTGCGAATATAAGATGAAAGCTTTATTGATCAAGGTGGGGTTCTGTGACGTCTTGGTCTGGTCGTTGGACACAAACGAAGTACGCGAGGTTGCAGCTATGGCGAACTTTTAATCTAAAAAAAACCCAAAGTCTAAACGACGCCCTAAGGGCTGTATATATGGAGGAAGAGGGGGGAATTTCGTGGCCCTTGAGGGTGGGGTCCGAAACCAACCCTAACTCTTGTTTCCCCACACATACGGACTCTAAAAATAGCCTATACTTAAGTATTTCGAAATTACATGGGCCTGGCCCATTAATAAGGTGACGCAACACCTAGAATAGCCTATGGGCGAATATTATGAAGTGGCATCTTGTATATTTCGTCCAAGGCTTCATGCACTCCTTATGGCGGCTTTAAAGTCCTGAAATCATCACTTGTAACTCCGTTCTTGATCCCCTTGCGCATGCCATCAACTCCATGTGTGTTCTTGCTCCAATGTTCATCCTTCTTCAAGCTAGGCCCTTCATTTGTAAGCAAAACAAATGTATCCAATTTAGGTAGCATCATAATCTCATGAACATTAGAATCATTACCAAGAAACGAAAGTACCTGGTAATTTAATTGGCGTGCGCGAGCTCTAGTAATTGGTCCAGTATATGTAACAGTAGGGGCTGTGGGTGTAACAATGGTATTGATGTCCTCATCATCCTCCCCTTCTTGAAATGAAGTCGTCCTCGACGGAAGCGCATCTTCCTCACCCAAATAAGGCTTCAAATCTGCAATGTTAAAAGTGGGACTAACCCCAAAATCTACAGGTAGCTCAAGTTTATATGCATTATCATTTATTTTCTCTAACACCTTAAAAGGACCATCAGCACGTGGCATTAGCTTTGATTTGCGCAGATTAGGAAATCTATCTTTACGCAAATGTAACCAAACAAGATCTCCAGGCGCAAACACAACATGTTTTCTACCCTTATCTCCAGCAAGTTTATATTTAGCATTCATACGCTCAATGTTTTCCTTAGTTAACTCATGCATTTTTAAAATCAATTCAGAACGTTCTTTAGCATCAAAATTAACCTTCTCTGAAGATGGAAGAGGCAACAAATCAATAGGTGCACGAGGTAGGAAACCATACACAATTTCAAAAGGGCACATCTTAGTAGTAGAATGCAATGAACGATTATAAGCAAATTCAATATGAGGCAAGCATTCTTCCCACATTTTCTTGTTATTCTTCAAAACAGCCCTAAGCATAGTAGACAATGTTCTATTGACTACTTCAGTTTGTCCATCAGTTTGGGGGTGACAAGTAGTACTAAAAAGCAGCTTAGTCCCCAACTTAGCCCATAAACATCTCCAAAAGTGGCTAAGAAATTTAGTATCACGATCTGAAACAATAGTATTTGGCACACCATGTAAGCGAATAATTTCACGAAAGAACAAATCAGCAACATTAACAGCATCATCGCTTTTATGACATGGTATAAAGTGTGCCATTTTCGAGAACCTATCCACGACAACAAATATGCTATCCCTCCCCTTCTTTGTTCGAGGTAAACCTAAAACAAAGTCCATAGATATATCCTCCCAAGGAACACTAGGTACAGGCAAAGGCATATATAAACCATGAGGATTGAGTCGTGACTTAGCTCTTTGACATGTAGTGCAGCGAGCAACAAAACGCTCAACATCCCGTCTCATCTTTGGCCAAAAGAAATGTGTAGCAAGTATATCCTCCGTCTTCTTGACGCCAAAGTGTCCCATTAATCCTCCTCCATGCGCCTCCTGCAACAACAAAAGACGAACGGAGCTAGCTGGAATGCATAGCTTGTTAGCACGAAACACAAATCCATCGTTAAGAACGAACTTGTTCCAAGTTCTCCCTTCCTTACAATTCTGCAATACATCTTTAAATTCAGCATCATGAACATATTGATCTTTGATGGTCTCCAAACCAAATATTTTAAAGTCAAGTTGTGAAAGCATAGTATAACGACGAGACAAGGCATCAGCAATAACATTTTCTTTACCCTTCTTGTGTTTAATGACATAAGGGAAAGTCTCAATGAATTCAACCCATTTAGCATGTCTACGGTTCAGTTTTGCTTGACTTTTAATGTGTTTCAAAGATTCATGATCAGAATGTATAACAAATTCCTTGGGCCATAAATAATGTTGCCATGTTTCTAAGGTCCGAACAAGAGCATATAATTCTTTATCATAAGTAGAATAGTTCAGACTAGGCCCACTCAATTTTTTAGAAAAGTATGCAACAGGTTTTCCATCTTGTAATAACACACCTCCTAATCCAATTCCACTAGCATCACATTCAAGCTCAAAAGTCTTATTGAAATTAGGAAGTTGGAGTAAAGGAGCATGTGTCAACTTATCTTTCAATACCGTGAAGGCTTCTTCCTGTGCGGTACCCCAAACAAAAGGCACATCCTTCTTTGTAAGCTCGTTGAGAGGTGCAGCAATGGTGCTGAAATCTCTCACAAAACGCCTATAGAAACCAGCGAGGCCAAGGAAACTCCTCACTTGTGTGACCGTTTTGGGCTGCGGCCAACTCTCAATAGCTTCAATCTTGGCTTTATCAACTTCAATTCCCTGTGGAGTAACAACATAGCCAAGAAAAGATACTCGGTCGGTGCAAAAGGTGCACTTTCCAAGGTTACCAAACAAACGTGCATCACGTAGAGCAATAAAAACAGCACGTAAATGTTCCAAATGTTCCTCCAAAGATTTGCTATAAATCAATATGTCATCAAAGTAAACTACCACAAATCGTCCAATGAAAGCACGTAAAACTTCGTTCATTAACCTCATGAAAGTACTAGGTGCATTAGTTAACCCAAAAGGCATGACTAACCACTCATATAATCCAAACTTAGTTTTAAATGCTGTTTTCCATTCATCTCCCAATTTCATACGAATTTGATGGTATCCACTACGCAAATCAACTTTGGAGAATATTGTAGAGCCACTCAATTCATCAAGCATATCATCTAGCCTAGGAATAGGATGACGATAACGAATAGTAATATTATTTATGCCTCTACAATCAACGCACATACGCGACGTACCATCCTTTTTCGGCACTAAAATGATAGGAACAGCACAAGGACTAAGGGATTCGCGTATATAACCTTTGTCGAGCAGTTCTTGTACTTGACGCATAATCTCCTTCGTCTCCTCTGGATTGGTACGGTATGGTGCACGGTTGGGTAGCGAAGCACCGGGAATTAAGTCAATTTGATGCTCAATCCCTCGAATAGGTGGTAATCCCGGTGGCACGTCTTGTGGAAAGACGTCAGCGAACTCCTGCAAAATGTTAGTGACAGCAGGGGGCAAAGAGGAAGGCACGTCCTCGAATGAAAATAATGCCTCTTTGCACACAAAAGCATAGCAAACAGATTTGCTGAAATCTAGCTCATCAATATCAGATTTGGTGGCAAGTAAACATGCACTTTTCAATTTAATTTCAGAAACAACAGTAGATGGTTTATTATTAGGCTTCATTTGGTGCTCAAATTCTTTTGCCACAATCTGATTTTCACTCTTATTTGTCTCCTGTTTTGCTTTATTAGCTCTATTAATATCATCTTTCAAAATGGAATCAGGAGTCATAGGCCAAGTAATAAGGAACATGCTTGCAGCTCCCTCCATCTATGATCACGCGAACAGAACGTTCCTTCACAACTCCCTTTGTATGGAACAAATTATGCCTCTGATTTTGCTCAGCTTGTGTAACCTGCACACTCAAAACACGTTGAGCAACTAAACATTCATACCTGTCAGCATCTTCAGGAGCCATGTATTGCGTCTCATGATCAGAATCGTCTCCACCGTGTTCGTCACGTGTAATAAGAGCCAAAGTCTCCTCATCATAGTCACTAGCGGACTCATACCCACCATCCTCAGTAACAATCATCACACGCTTAGATGGGCATTCTCTCGCATAATGACCTCCACCCTTGCAACGTCGACAAATAATATCATGTGTTTGCCCTGTTGATGCCATGGATGAAGAAGAGCTCTTTGCAGGCCCAGAAGGTGTGCTCTTGGCAGATAGTGGTGATTGTGCCTGCTTTATTGTATCACGGTTGGAGGTTGCAGCCAGACGGAGGCGCCGGTGTAGCAGAACGTGTGGAAGTAGATGATGCACGTGGTGTCCATGATGAAGGTCGACCTGCAGAAAAGTTAGTCCGCGCCAATGCCTGTCGATCCTGCACTTCACGTTCAGCTTTACAAGCAAGATGGAATAAACGAGTGATATTAGTATACTCCTTATACTCTAGAATCGTTTGAATCTCTCTATTTAATCCACCCATAAAACGTGCAAGCATAGCTTCATTCTCCTCAACAATACCACATCTAATCATGCCAGTTTGTAATTCCTGATAATATTCTTCTACAGAATTTTTTCCCTGTCTTAAGCGCTGCAATTTTTGAAGTAATTCACGTTGATAATATGGTGGAACCCAACGAGTACGCATAGCAGTTTTCAAAGCAGCCCAAGTAGCCGGAATAGGATATAATCTACAATGTCAGACCACCAAACACATGCAAACTAGTAAAAGCACAAACAGCAGCAGGAACACGTCTCTCCTCGGGATATTGTAAACATGTAAATTTGTTCAGTTTCTAACTCCCAAGTAAGATATATATCAGGAACATATCTACCCTCAAATGGTTGAATATTCAATTTTAGTTTAGGGAGATGGTCATGATCTCGTACCTGAGGGTGAGCCCTACCATTGCCATTATTTGCATGTGGACGACCTGATGGTTGCTGTGCTGGTGGTGGCACGTAGTTCTGATTTTGATCAACCTCATCCTCGTAATCGCCAGCAAAATCATCCTCCTCCGCATCAGCAGCAGGAGCCACAGAAGTAGCAACAGCAGCACCAACAGTTTGGCCAGGTGCAAGAGGGAGACGGCTCGCTCGGCGGAGGGCTGTTTCACGATGTGTAGGTAGTCGTGTTGTTGTTGTTGTAGAGGTGCGTTAGGTGCAGCCGGTGGTGGTGGTGGAAGACGCGCGAGCAATTCATTAAACCTGTTATCGAGCTTTGTTTCGAACGTCTTCTCCATGCCATCTATCTTCTCCATGGCCTCTTCAAATCTGTTTAGCACATCTTGCACCTGTCCACTCATCATTTGCTGAAACTTATCATGAAGCTCCTTGTTCGTCAATTTCTCCCAGTCAGTCTCGTCGGCTTGTGATCCTACCATGGTTAGCAGCAATAGAAACACACAAGAATATGATCCTACAGACTACTAACAAGTGGTGGTGGTGGTCACAAATCTGTCAAGCAAATCTCAAATTCTTACCAGTTCTTACCACAGAGCAGGCGGTGATCGGCAACCGTTAGTCAAAAACTCTCAAAGCTTGGATAGAGCGATTACCAGGGAGAGTCAAACGCACGACGTAGATGTATGTGGAGCTGGGAAGGCTTATAGTATGGTAGCAAAAAGGGTCAGCAATAATCAATTCAGAGATGCAAAGTTGAATAAACGCTCAACGACGGTACTGTGCTGGTCCTAGGCTAGACCGTGCTAGAGACGCGAGCCTAGAACACTAACAAAATCACGGCGCTGCACGTAAATAAGGGAAAAGCACACTCTGGAACTCTTTTTTTTCGCTCTTTTTTTTGCGCTCCTTTTTTTTGCGCTCCTCTTTTTTTTGCGAAAAATCACTATAATGGCGAGTGTCTCAAAACTCTTCCCTCGTCAAACTGATAGGATGGGCACGAAATTTTTTTTTCACTTTTTTCGGAAATCAGGGCAGCGACGACGAAAAAGTGCGACAAAAAATCACTATGATGGCACGTGGCTCAAAAGACTCAGAAAAGCCTAAAAATAGGATAGGGAAAAAAATTTGCCCGTGAAAATTTTGGCCTAAAAACTGCCCGGGGGTCTCCAGACTCTTTTTTTTTCCGAGACCTACGCAGGCAAGGAAACACGAATCGGAATTGAGATTGATCTCAAGAACAAACCTAATATGAGAAGAACTCGGATTGGTGGTGGATATATGGTTGGTATATGGCAGCGGTGGTGGTATATGGTAGCGGTGGTGGTATATGGATAGAGATTGATGGTGGTATATGGATACGGATTGGTGTGGTATATGGATACGGATTCAGAGCGGTGGCGGATAAGCAATGGTAGATGGGCGATGATGATGGTGCGGCGGCGGCGTGACAACTTATGACCAGAACTCGAAACTCTAAAAGACTAGACTCTAAGACCAGCAACTTGACACGACGATGCAACCGCAAATTCAACAAAGCAAAAACCCTAAAAAGATTATGCAAAGGCTCAGATTGGTTCGGATATGATGAACTAACCCTAATTTTTTTTGTGGCTTTTTTTTCGTGGACTGTAGGTATGAAGAACAGACTCGATCTAATCTACGAAAAACTGTAAAAATCTCACCGAGCAACCTGGAAATCTGATACCACTTGATAGAGGCTAAGGTGTCCCGATGTTTCGATGAGATGGTGGCTATCGTTTTCTGTGGGAGTCGACCTTGACGATCCGACTACGAACGTGCGAGACGTCGCGCCTTAGCAATCGCTAAACCAACTTCCGAGGGTTATTGACCATCGCCGGAGCACGATCAACCTGACCACGAGGGTCTGTTTCCTGCGAGCAAACGAAGAACAAGCAAGAAACTGAGATTGCAATCTGGATATTGCGAATATAAGATGAAAGCTTTATTGATCAAGGTGGGGTTCTGTGACGTCTTGGTCTGGTCGTTGGACACAAACGAAGTACGCGAAGTTGCAGCTATGGCGAACTTTTAATCTAAACAAAACCCAAAGTCTAAACGACGCCCTAAGGGCTGTATATATGGAGGAAGAGGGAATTTCGTGGCCCTTGAGGGTGGGTCCGAAACCAACCCTAACTCTTGTTTCCCCACACATACGGACTCTAAAAATAGCCTATACTTAAGTATTTCGAAATTACATGGGCCTGGCCCATTAATAAGGTGACGCAGCACCTAGAATAGCCTATGGACGAATATTATGAAGTGGCATCTTGTATATTTCGTCCAAGGCTTCATGCACTCCTTATGGCGGCTTCAAAGTCCTGAAATCATCACTTGTAACTCCGTTCTTGATCCCCTTGCGCATGCCATCAACTCCATGCGTGTTCTTGCTCCAATGTTCATCCTTCTCCAAGCTAGGCCCTTCATTTGTAAGCAAAACAAATGTATCCAATTTAGGCAGCATCATAATCTCATGAACATTAGAATCATGACCAAGAAACGAAAGTACCTGGTAATTTAATTGGCGTGCGCGAGCTCTAGTAATTGGTCCAGTATATGTAACAGCAGGGGCTGTGGGTGTAACAATGGTATTGATGTCCTCATCAAATGCTGTTTTCCATTCATCTCCCAATTTCATACGAATTTGATGGTATCCACTATGCCAATCAATTTTGGAGAAAATTGTAGAGCCACTCAATTCATCAAGCATATAATCTAGCCCTAGGAATAGGATGACGATAACGAATAGTAATATTATTAATGCCTCTACAATCAACGCACATACACGACGTACCATCCTTTTTCGGCACTAAAATGATAGGAAAAGCACAAGGACTAAGGGATTCGCGTATATAACCTTTGTCGAGCAGCTCTTGTACTTGACGCATAATCCCCTTCGTCTCCTCTAGATTGGTACGGTATGGTGTACGGTTGGGTAATGATGCACCGGGAATTAAGTCAATTTGATGCTCAATCCCTCGAATAGGTGGTAATCCCGGTAGCACGTCTTGTGTAAAGACGTCAGCAAACTCCTGCAAAATGTTAGTGACAGCAGGAGGCAAAGTGGAAGGCACATCCTCGGATGAAAATAATGCCTCTTTGCACACAAAAGCATAGCAAACAGATTTGCTAAAATCTAGATCATCAATATCAGATTTGGTGGCAAGTAAACATGCACTTTTCAATTTAATTTCAGAAGCAACACTAGATGGTTTATTATTAGGCTTCATTTGTTGGTCAAATTCTTTTGCCACAATCTGATTTTCACTCTTATTTGCTCCTGTTTTGCTTTATTAGCTCTATTAATATCATCTTTCAAAATGGAATCAGGAGTCATAGGAAGCAAAGTAATATTTTTGTCCTTATGAACAAGAGTATACTGATTGTTTTTACCATGGTGTACAGAATTTTTATCAAATTTGCATGGTCTACCAAGTAATAAGGAACAAGCTTGCATACGTACCACATCACAATCAACATAATCAGCATTCGTAGAGATACTAAAATGCACAAGAACAGTACGTGTTACCTTAACCTTGCCGCTTTTGTTGAACCGTTGGATGTAGTAAGGATGTGGATGTGGTCTTGTGGTGAGAGGTAGCTTCTCCACCATCTCCATGCTAGCCAAGTTGTTGCAGCTCCCTCCATCTATGATGACGCGAACAGAACTCCCTTTGTATGGAACAAATTATGCCTATGATTTTGCTCAGCTTGTGTGACCTGCACACTCAAAACACGTTGAGCAACTAAACATTCATACCTGTCAGCATCTTCAGGAGCCATGTATTGCGTCCCATGATCAGAATCATCTCCACCGTGTTCTTCACGTGTAATAAGAGCCAAAGTCTCCTCATCATAGTCACTAGCAGACTCATACCCACCATCCTCAGTAGCAATCATCACTTATTTGCATTCTCTCGCAAAATGTCCTCTTCCCTTACAACGACGACAAATAATATCACGTGTGTGCCCTGTTGATGCCATGGAAGAAGAAGAGCTCTGCGTAGACCCGGCAAGTGTGCTCTTGGCAAATAGTGGTGGTTGTGCCTGCTTTCTTGTATCACGGCTAGAGGTGGCACCTGATGGAGATGCTGGTGCAGTGGAAGTAGAGGATGCACGTGGTGTGCATGATGAAGGTCGACCTACAAAAAAATTAGTTCGCGCCAATGCCTGATGATCCTGCACTTCACGATCAACTTTACAAGCAAGATGGAATAAACGAGTGATATTAGTATACTCCTTATACTCTAGAATGGTATGAATCTGTCTATTTAATCCACCCATAAAACGTGCAAGCATAGCTTCATTCTCCTCAACAATACCACATCTAATCATGCCAGTTTGTAATTCCTGATAATATTCTTCTACATAATTTTTTCCTTGTCTTAAATGCTGCAATTTTTGAAGTAATTCACGTTGATAATATGGTGGAACCCAACGGGTACGCGTAGAAGTTTTCAAAGCAGCCCAAGTAGCTGGAATAGGATATAATCTACAATGCTCAGTCCACCAAACACATGCAAAACTAGTGAAAGCACAAACAGCAGCAAGAACACGTCTCTCCTCGGGATATTGTTAACATGTAAATCGTTGTTCAGTTTCTAACTCCCAAGTAAGATATATATCAGGAATATATCTACCCTCAAATGGTGGAATATTCAATTTCAGTTTAGGGAGATGGTCATGATCTCATACCTGAGGGGGAGCCCTACCATTGCCATTATTTGCATGTGGATGACCTCGTGGTTGTGGTGCTGGTGGTTGGACGTAGTTTTGATTTTGATCAACCTCATCCTCGTAATCTCCTGCAAAATCATCCTCCTCTGCATCAGCAGCAGGAGCCATAGAAGTATCAATAGCAGCACCAACAGATTGGCCAGGCGCAAGAGGGAGACGGCTCGCTCGGCGGAGGGCTGTTTCGCGATGTGGTGGTAGTTGTCGTTGTTGTTGTTGTTGTTGTTGTTGTTGTTGTTGTTGTTGTTGTTGTTGTTGTTGTTGTTGTTGTTGTTGTTGTTGTAGAGGTGCGTTAGGTGTAGCCGGTTGTGGTGCTGGAAGACGCGCGAGCAATTCATTAAACCTGTTATCGATCTTTGTTTCGAACGTCTTCTCCATGCCATATATCTTCTCCATGGCCTCTTCAAATCTGTTTAGCACATCTTGCACCTGTCCACTCATCATTTGCTGAAATTTATCATGCAACTCCTTATTCGTCATGTTCTCCCAGTCAGTCTCGTCGGCTTGTGATCCTGCCATTGTTAGCAGCAATAGAAACACACAATAATATGATCCTACAGACTACTAACAAGAGGTGGTGGTGGGTGCCACAAATCCGTCAAGCAAATCTCAAATTCTTACCAGTTCTTACCCATCACTAGGCGGTGATTGGCAACCATCGTAGTCAAAACTCTCAAAGCTTGGATAGAGCGATTACCAGGGAGAGTCAAACGCACGACGTAGATGTATGTGGAGCTGGGAAGGCTTATAATATGGTAGCAAAAAGGGTCAGCAATAATCATTTCACAGATGCAAAGTTGAATAAACGCTCAACGACGGTACTGTGCTGGTCCTAGGCTAGACTGTGCTAGATACACGAGCCTATAACACTAACAAAATCACGATGCTGTACGGAAACAAGGGAGGAGCACGCTCTGATTTTTTTTCTTTTTTGCACTTTTTGTCCTCTTTTTTTTGCTCCGCAACAATTTTTTTTTGAAAAAGTCTACAAATGGTCTAAAAACTGCCTAGCCGGAATTTTCCAGACTTAGTTTTTTTTCGGTTTGGAACTAATTTTCTACTGTGGGTAGCACGGAAGTTGGGGAGTCCTACTCTGTCACGACTCGAAGTATCGCGTGATCTAGAACTCGAACGCAAGGAAACAAATACTAGACTTGGACTAGGACTGATGGCGGAGATGAATCTGGTGGAACTCGGACTGGTGGCGAATATATGTAGGGCGGTGGAACACATACTCATGGCGAATCTGCGATGGTGGACTCGGATTATCGTGATGGCAGTGGATAGGTGGTATATGGCAGCGGCGATGACGATGGTGCTATATGGCAGCGGTGATGACGATGGTGGTATATGGCAGCGGTGACGATCATTGTGGTATATGGCAGTGGTGATGATGATGATGCGGCGGCGGCGTGACTACTTGTGAACAGAACTCGAAACTCTAAAGGACTAGACACTAAGACCAGCAACTAGACACGACGATGCAACCGCAAATACAACAATGCAAAACCCTAAAAAGATTATGCAAAGGCTCAGATTGGTTCGGACTGTAGGTATGAAGAACAAACTCGATCTAAACTACGAAAAATTGTAAAATCTCACCGACCAACCTGAAAATCTTATACCACTTCATAGAGGCAAAGGTGTCCCAATGTTTCGATGAGATAGATTTCGTTTTCTGTGGGAGTCGACTTTGACGATCCGACTACGATCGTGCGAAGACGTCACGCCTTAGCAATCGCTAAACCAACTTCCAAGGGTTATTGACCACACCGGAGCACGATCAACCTGACCACGAGGGTCTGTTTCCTACGAGCAAACGAATAACAAGCAAGAAACTGAGATTGCAATCTAGATATTGCAAATAAAGAGGAAAGCTTTATTAATGAAGGTGGGGTTCTGTGACGTCTTGGTCTGGTCGTTGAACACAAACGAAGTCCGCGAAGTTGCAGCTATGGCGAACCTTTAATCTAAACAAAACCCGAAGTCTAAACGACGCCCTAAGGGCTATATATATGGAGGAAGAGGTGGGAATTTCATGGCCCTTGGAGGAGGGGTCTGAAACCAACCCTAACTCTTGTTTCCCCACACATACGGACTCTAAAAACAGCCTATACTTAAGTATTTCAAAAATACATGGGCCTGGCCTAATAATAACGTGGCGCAACACCTAGAATAGCCTCTGGACGAAATTTATGAAGTGGCATCTTGTATATTTCGTCCAAGGCTTCATGCACTCCTTATGGCGGCTTCAAAGTCCTGAAATCATCACTTGTAACTCTGTTCTTGATCCCCTTGCACATGCCATCATCTTCATGCTTGGTCTTGCTCCAGTGTTCATCCCTCTTATCCATGCTAGGCCCTTCATTTGTAATCAAAACAAATGTATCCAATTTAGGCAGCATCATATTCTCATGAACATCAGAATCATTACCAAGAAATGGAAGTACCTGATAATTCAATTGGCATGCGCGAGCTCTAGTAATTGGTCCAGTATGTATAGCAGTAGGGGTTGTGGGTGTAACAATGGTATTGATGTCCTCATCAGAATCCAAACTTGGTCGAGCTGGTGCTGCGTCCCCCTACCTGCCTAGCTGATGTGGCGAACTTGTCTCCTGCTAGTACTCACTCGTTCTAGTAGTAGTTGCATAACTGTCCGTTTACACAGAGATGTTTTCGGATGATGGTTCTCTACGGTTGGATTTCTTGAATGAAATCGGAGGAAACCCCCTCTTTCGATATATAAAAAATCAGTGCCACTAGGGTGCCAAAACATTGCCTCAAATTAATAGTGCCACTAGATTAAGGTGCAAAATAATAACATTACTTCTTTACAATGGCAGTGCCAAAACAGTAGCACAAGAGCAGACTCAACATGTAGGATCTTTGGCAAACGGTCAGACCAAAAAGGAACATACCTCGTGATGGGAACCATGTCTGCAGTCAACGCCATCGTAAGGGATGACACCAGTCACCAACATGGATGATTCAATTCTTGGGACCTTTTGGTGCAGTTCACCTAAAATGAAGGAATGTCCCATTAGCTAGCAGCTTCTTCTTCATTTTTTTAAGAAAAGGGCTCCATCCCCGGTTCCATTTCCATTAGAAAACAAAACCCACATAGCTTCTTCTTCATTAGTTTCAATAAAATTGAGCAACATCAAGGTTGGTTGTGAAGCTCCTGGAATGTTCAACTATAATTTGGATATCATTTGTCCAGTTCAACTAAGATCAAGCGTGAAATGTATGTCTCTATTTGCACACAAAAGGTGGAAAGGAGGGTGACAAACAAGTGATGAAACATACATCAAATGAAAAGAAGCATGTTCCTTATCTGAATGGCCATCCTACAAGGACAGTAGCAATTTCTAAAGCAGCAGTGTTGCTAGATATTAGTGTGGGCATTAGGATTAACTATGAAAACCATTAAATACAACATTACTTTAATGGTGCCATTGCTTCATTTTACCAGCAACATTGGTTTAACGTGTCCTTACATTTAGCAGTGTGACTGCTACATTTTACAAGTGGCATTACATAAGAGTGGCTCGAGGCAACAAACATCAGAACAAGATATCTGGGTTGGTCCCATTTTTGTTCGGTATAGCCACCTTATACTGTGTGAGGCTAGCAAATCTAGTGTTGGACTTACTCTGTTGACTTGTCCCCTAGTCCCCACTTTCTTTACTTTTTCAACCAATAGATCGGGTTTATATTGAGTTTGTACTGCATTTCCCTTTATTTCCCTATTAAACCTAGAGACCAGTTGGATAGCCAGTCTCTGCTACTTTTCACCGCCATTATTTCCTCTTTCGACCAAGTCCTAGAATCAGGTAACAAATCTTCCCCCAGCCCCCACCCCCACCCCTTTCTTCCTTGTTTGAACCAAGCAGTACTAGATTCGAGTGCATGAACTAGTTTTACCTCTTAACAGTAAAAATTTAGGTGGCTTTCAAACAGCCGATCGATCCTATCTATGAGGGGGCCTGGGAAATAGTAAAAGATACAAATGTGGCAACGTCAGGAGCTCGGGATGTTGATCAAGGCCGGTTTCGAAGGAAGTTATACCTGAGGGTCACCGGGATGTCGCTAGGTGGGTGGCGGGAGGCCGGATTTGCCCACACCACGGCAGCGAGGAAGAAGGGGTCAGAGGCCCTCCCTGGCCAGTGGTGCTTGGGAGAGAACGGCAAGGCACGCTGGTTGGGACGCGCCGACGGTGGGTAAGAGCCGTCGCCGAGGACGACCGCGTGAACGTTGCACCTTCTCACCTTCCCCGTCGGAGAGGATCCGGCTGGATCTGTGACCAGCGGTGAGCAGAGAGAGAGTGTGTGTGGCCACTGCTGTCGTGTTTAGATCTGGAGAGGACGAGATAGTGTGAAGAGAGCAATACTAGCAAGCAAGCGTGGAGGCTCCTGCCTATATAGTGGAGTACTACTAGTTTTCTTTTGTCTACCGGAGCCGGCTTGATCTCGTCAATGACTGTCTTCATGCACGTGCCCCGGAGGCGCAGCTGTCCTCATTTTGATCTGAAGCACCGGATTATAACATGACGAGAAACCATAACCTCACTGCCCAAAGGAGACAACATGAATCCCGACGGACAAACTAGACGAGGATCAAAGCTCAAATTAAAGATAAACTCGTAGAAAAGGGGTCCATCGATAGATGCCCTAATTAACATAGCCAGCTTGACATAGATGGCAGCTGAGTAGTCTACGTGCATGTGGCCCCCATGACTAGCGCCTTGGAGGAACTCAGTTGCAGCTGTTTAACCCTCACAGTGATCCGAAGCACATGACACCTAATTTTGTGAGATGACAAGAAACCTTTTTTTAGATTTCTCACCAAAACTACAGCCCTGTACAACACAGCCTGCATGACATGTAGACGATAGCCAATCCAGGCGTGTCTGCTGGAGCCTGGTCACATGCATGGATGAAATGATCTTCCATGTCATGCAGGGATCGTCTAGGCACCAACGTCTGTACAACACTTCTCTAGTACTATAGCTCGTCTCTCTCTTCTATTAACTCACCCGACTTGCGGGGCCGGGGAGTGTGCCTATGGTCGGTTCTCAATTGCAGTCCCACATGTGTGTGCAAATGCAATATGACGCGCGTTCTATTCGGAGAGCGGCGTGCCAGACCGACCGACCGACCGTCTGGGGTGCGACACGAATGCGACGGGCGTGCTGTATACTGTATTTCATAAATGTGTACCGCCGTTTTCTTGAGGCTTTACTCCATGGCGCAATCCATGGGTACAAAATTAGTATACTATACTATTCAAAAGTCGAGGGCGGGGCTTTTCCCGCACGGTAGGTGGGGCAGTTCTGCCTGGTCGGTTCAACAGAGATGCGTGAAGATGAGGGAGTAGGCTGCTGCAAACATAGGGCTGTGTGATTTGACAGCGAGTTATAGCTGGACAGGTGGGGCCCGGTGATTTGACTTGCCATTATCATTTTAACTACGACGCTACGACCGGCGTGAGTCTCCCGATTCCTGACCACCTCCATACAGGTGCCTCCCGCGATGCTCCACCATGTAGAGGTTGGCTCTTCCTTGAGAGCCCACTTCTCCACTTTTTCCTTGCCTCTTTCCCCCACATATGCAAAAATGCCATGTAAAGCGGGCTAATAGCCCACTATTGTACTTGAACCTATAGGTGCTAAGCCTGCCACGTAGGCATAAAGTATGATGTGGCAAGTTAATTAAGAAGATAGAGACTAGTTTGGTGACCCCAGGAAGAAACGGTGCTAAGCGCGTGTACCTAGATGAAGCAAACTTAGCAACAAAAAACTCAGCACCTATGCATTGGGAACTTGAGTTGCTAAGCCATTTAATGCCCATAGCACCTCATCTAAGCACCATTTCATTGGAAGAGGTCACTCCTTGGCAAATGCAATAAATACTATGAAGAAAGAGATAGAGAGAAGTAAACAAAAAATACTCTTATAGCCAACCTTATAGCTAACCTTGTTGTAGTATGAGTGACGAAGTGATGACTATGTATGACATGCCAACATCATATAGCCTAACGCACCGTGTTAAATCTCCAAGGGCGCGACCACGCGAGTGAGGCAACGGTGGTGGTAGGCGCGACCATGATACGGGCTGCTGGTAGCCCTTGGGTCTGAGATCGAACGATCGCATGCTAAGTTGCTGAAAATTTGCAGAATAACCCTCCTGGATAGGATATTCACCCATAGGTCTAGAATCACGCCATGCAACCGTTCGATCTTAGATCCAAGGGCTCTCAGAAGCTTCGTATCACCTGTAATTTTCCCGACGCTTGACATGTGATAGAGGCGAGGGTCCCGATCTTTCGATGAGATGATAACTATCGATTTGGTGGAGACGACTTTGATGATCCGACTACAAACGTGCACGACGTTGCGCCTTAGCAATCGCTAAACCAATCTCCTGAGGTTACTGACGATGCCGGAAGCACGGTCAGCCTGACCACGAAGGTCTATTCCTGCAAGCAATCGAAGAACGAGCAAGAATATGATAAAGCAATCTGAATATTGCAAATATATATGAGGTATTGATAATGGTGGGGATCCGTAAGAGGTCTTGGTCTGGTCGTTGGACACAAACGAAGTACACGAAGTTGCAATGGCTAACTTTTAACTAAACAAATCCCAAGGAAAAAGCTACTAGATGGATCTACTTATATAGGAGCAAGGGGTGGCGGCCAAGGAGGTGGGAGGACGTCCCAAGGCAGCCTAAAACTAACCCTAGGTCGTACAAGGCTCATGGGCCCAAGTGGAGGTGATGCAACACCTTTGGGCTTGTAGTTTGACGGATTCTGCTGCAACATCAGATTGTTCGTCCGTAATCAACGCTCCGGACGAATTTGAAGGTGAATCCAATTGGGTTGGAAAGAGAACGAAATCTAGTTTCCAACAAAAAAAGAATCACCCAATTCGGAGTCCGTATGAAAAAGTTGTTGGCGTTTTGAGTCAGGTATGTCTGTGCAGTCCGAATCTGAATCCAGAACGTGAGAGACTTGGACTCTATCTTCTCTTGGCCCAAAAGTGACGTGAGAGGACTTTTTGAACACAACCTAAACTTCTCCTTTTCCCTTATCTTCATATGTGGATTGTACAAATGTCCCATACACCTGCAATTAGACAAAACACAAAAGTGTGTGAAGTATTTTTGTTCTGGATAACATAAATAGATTATTGAATAGTTTGCATTAGAAATCACCTGACAAATATGCATGTATGCAATATTTTTGGTCGTATCTAAGTCATGTCCTCATCATCCTCCCCTTTTTGAAAACAAAGCCGTCCTCGGCGTTGCTTAATCTGAAATGTGGCTAACAAAAGAGACAAGGTGTACATGTTGTATATGTATATGTCATCCAGTTTAACTTCCCTTGATTTTTGCACGTATGACACATGTATACATGAGTAACTTTCATTAGTTCATAAAAACTAAAGCCAAAAAATTATCACAAGAAGTAGAAGGCATGAAAATATTAGAACTCAGTTTGCACATATAAGTGAAGCTCTTATTCATTTCAAAAGATTCGCAATGTTCATCCTTAAACCATCCCAACTTTGGTGAATAAACCTTACTTGCATCAAATTTACATGCTACAACATGCTTAAATAAGCAAACATGCAATAAGTCATTGGACACAGAATCATCACCAAGATTGGAGGCCATATCAAAATGATTAAACATTAGTTCTTTTGCATCAACAGTTAATTCAATGGGTGCACTCAAAATTATTGATATTTCAGTTGTTTGATCACATGACGCATTCATGACAGTAACAAGATTCTCTAAAATAGGTGGTGTGCTCAAATCAACAGGTAACTCAATACATGACGCATTCAAGTTAACTAGGCATGCATCATTCTCATGTGAAGTTATATCATCAATACCTTTACTGTTACCTTGTGGCAAAGATGTAGCTGATGTAGGTACGGACGTTGACAATGTACCATACCGGCGGTGGTGAGCATGAACTGGAATAGTAGTTGTTGTAGTCACCTAATGCATCCTCCTGTATCTGTCTCTCAAAGGTACAAGCACGGACATACATACCAGTAATGCAACGAGGAATATACTGAAATCTTGCCTGAATATCATGGTTCAAACCACCAAAAAATCTATTCATTGTATCATTCTCAGATTCTTCTATGTCACAATGATGCATATAAGATTTGAACTCTTGGTAGTAAGCATGAACAGTGTTGTTGCCTTGTTTAAATTGTTCAAATTTGTGAAGCAATTCACGACGATAATAAGGAGGGAAAAATTGTTGTCTCATTACAGCTTTCAAAACTTTCCAAGTTGTGGGTTGGTTATCAATGTTTTTCTTACAATGTACACTCCACCAAATAGAAGCAAAATCAGTAAATGCTCTAGTGGCTGCTCGCACTCGCTCAAGTTCAGAAAAGTCATGGTGACTAAAAACTTGTTCTACTTCAAGCTCCCAAGCTAGATAAGTAGTAGGATTAAATCTACCCTCAAATGACGGTAAAAAGATAACCTAACCATGTGCTTGTGTGTGTTGTCCCAACTCTCGTGATGGTGAAGATGTGTCCGTCGTCCTAGAACTTCTATCTTCGGAACCTGTCATGATTAGTAGAAACAAGAAACAAAATTCAAGAATAATGTTCCTATGAACTACTAGGGTGTGGTGGTAAAGCGCTCACAGTAAAGCAAATATCAATATCTTATAAGTTCTTACCAAGCAGCAGGTGGTGACAGGCAACCAGCGGTGTCAAATAACTCTGAAGATTGTGTAAAGCGATTGCCAGGGGAACGTACGTATACACGGTGTAGAAATATGTGGAGCTGGGTTGGCTATATATGGTAGCAAAAGATTAGCAATAATCAATTCAGAGATGCGATGTTGAATAAATGCTCAACGACGGTACTGTGCTGGTCCTAGGCTAGACCAAACTAGAGACGCGAGCCTAGAACATTAATGAGGTCACGTCGTAGCACAACTAGCATCAATGAAGGATACTAAGTAGCTCTGGACAGCAAGATATAAGTGAAGATCACAACGGCAGTAAAGATAATGAGGTGAAACAACAGCCAAGCAGGATATATCAACAACTATGTCTCCAACTTTCCTCTGAAAAAGTTTGTGCCGATTTTTTTGTTTTTTTTTCTTCTCTCTTTTTTTCCTCACACTTTTTTTTTCTTTCTCTCCTTTTTTTCTCTGACTTTTTTTTCTCCTTTTTTTCTCTCGTTTTTTTTCTCTCTTTTGTTCTCCCTCTTTCCAAAACAAACTAGATAAGATGCAGATTGGATCAAGTGAAGATGTGAACGATCTCAACTATTATTATAACAATGAATGGTGGGTAACACGTGGTGGAAATTGATGTATGGGTGGTGGACAGCGGAAGAGATAATGATGTAGCGGTGGCGTGATTAATGTGAACAGAACTCGAAACTCTAAACGAACTAGACACTAAGACCAGCAACTCGACACGACGATGCAACCGAT
This sequence comes from Triticum urartu, assembly GCF_003073215.2. Classification (NCBI taxonomy): domain Eukaryota; kingdom Viridiplantae; phylum Streptophyta; class Magnoliopsida; order Poales; family Poaceae; genus Triticum; species Triticum urartu. The sequence continues at coordinate 270,534,951 of NC_053023.1, forward strand.
AATTCAACTATGCAAGCAATGAAAAGAAAATTGCAAAGGCTCAGACTGGCTTGGACCAAGGATGAATAGATCTAACTCTTTTTTGTGGCTTTTTCTTGGACAATAGGTAAGAAAATAAATCTAATCTAGGAAAACTGGAAATTCTCACCGAGCAACCTGAAAACTGATACCACTTGATAGAGGCGAGGGTCCCGATCTTTCGATGAGATGATAACTATCAATTTGGTGGAGACGACTTTGATGATCCGACTACAAATGTGCACGACGTTGCGCCTTAGCAATCGCTAAACCAATCTCCTGAGGTTACTGACGATGCCGGAAGCACGGTCAGCCTGACCACGAAGGTCTATTCCTGCAAGCAATCGAAGAACGAGCAAGAATATGATAAAGCAATCTGAATATTGCAAATATATATGAGGTATTGATAATGGTGGGGATCCGTAAGCGGTCTTGGTCTGGTCGTTGGACACAAACGAAGTACACGAAGTTGCAATGGCTAACTTTTAACTAAACAAATCCCAAGGAAAAAGCTACTAGATGGATCTACTTATATAGGAGCAAGGGGTGGCGGCCAAGGAGGTGGGAGGACATCCCAAGGCAGCCTAAAACTAACCCTAGGTCGTACAAGGCTCATGGGCCCAAGTGGAGGTGATGCAACACCTTTGGGCTTGTAGTTTGACTCGGATTCTGCTGCAACGTCAGATTGTTTCGTCCGTAACTCAACGCTCCGGACGAATTTGAAGGTGAATCCAATTGGGTTGGAAAGAGCACGAAATCTAGTTTCCAACAAAAAAAGAATCACCCAATTCAGAGTCCGTATGAAAAAGTTGTTGGCGTTTTGAGTCAGGTATGTCTGTGCAGTCCGAATCTGAATCCAGAACGTGAGAGACTTGGACTCTATCTTCTCTTGGCCCAAAAGTGACGTGAGAGGACTTTTTGAACACAACCTAAACTTCTCCTTTTCCCTTATCTTCATATGTGGATTGTACAAATGTCCCATACACCTGCAATTAGACAAAACACAAAAGTGTGTGAAGTATTTTTGTTCTGGATAACATAAATAGATTATTGAATAGTTTGCATTATAAATCACCTGACAAATATGCATGTATGCAATATTTTTGGTCGTATCTAAGGTATTCATGTCCTCATCAACATGACATCAAAAGCCATTTAATTGGGCGTCGAGTAGACATGACATCTAATTGGGCCCCCATAGTATTGTGCATGAATCCATTTATCCACCAAGCAAGCCACTACCCTACCATTCGCACGCGCCCCCACTCGACATTTTTACAATCCATAAACCGCTCCAAGTTGTCCCGTCCTTTCACAGTACGACAGTTCCACTAATCCTAACCCTCCTACCAAATCCATGGCGTCCCAAATCTTCATGGTCGGCAGTGAGTACAAGGTTAGAACCATCACCGGTGATGAGTTCGACGTCATCTACACCCGTTCTTCTGTGACGGTGAAAGGATGCCTTGATCGCTTCAGACGCATGTTCGAAAACTCAAATGATGAGTGGTTCGCTGGGCAAGATGTTGAGTACACCACGGTCCTGGGAAAAGAGAAGAATCTAAAGGAGGAAGAGAGGAAGAAGCCCGCTGTGATCTAGGTTTGCATGCATGACTTATGCTTGGCCTACCACATATGCCATGCCGACGTTGAGTGCGAGGAATTTAAGAAGTTCCTCAAGAGCGGCCTAGTCAAATTCGTTACTGTAGACTTTAGGAACGACAAGGAAATCCTGGGTCAGATAGGCCTCGTTGTAGGCAACCCCATTAACCTCCAGAAGAAACGGATGGTGCCCTCCCATGATTAGCCTTCAATGCTGACCCTGGCAGGAGCCATGGTTCATCCTTCGTAGGGTACACTGAAGAAACCTCCATTCAATTTTCATCATGCATGGGAGTGGAATGTACTAGATATAGACCACATCCACTATGCTACAATGGATGGCTACCTTTGATTCAACATCTACAAGGTTGGATGAAGAGCAAGAGCCAGGTGTGCGGTTCAAGCAAAGAAGTATCGGCCAAGAGGAAGAGGGACAAGGACGAAGTCGAGCACGTGGACGAGGAGACCCAGTAAGGTGGCAGTGTCGTTGCTCATGGTGGTTCTAATACAGTGTCTACCGGATTAGTTTCTTAGTTTAATTTCAGGTGTTCTTAGTTTTATTTGAGGGGTCTGTTGTGCTGAGCCCCCAGCAGAACTATGTTATGTTTCTTCTTGTTACTTTAACTCCTCAGTACGTACATACTACTATTTCTTACAGTTCATCTTTTAGTTGGTATAGTACTATGACTACCACTCGTTTCTTCACATTATATACGTACAATATATATGGCCAACATCATATAGCCAGCAGTTTAGTTGTCAAAGAATTTCAGGGGGCTTAGTTTTGTCAAGGAATTTCAGGGTGCTTAGTTTTATTTGAGGGGTGTGTTGTGCTGGACACCATTATTGTGACACAAATCTCTTTTGCCATGTTATAATGACATAAATACCGATGGACCAACATGCCAGCTCTCCTTCTATCTCACTACAGTAAAATAAAGTGTGGGGCCTACTTGGTCCCAATAGCGTTTTTATTTTCCTGTAAAATTGTTCGCTTAGTTACTCCTGACAAGCGGGGCCACACTTATCATTGTGAGAATCGGCTTATTTTTGTCATGTAACATGGTCCACGGTTTTGATGTGAAAATCACAATGTCTAATGGCATTTTTGAGCAAACATCTAACTTAATGATGGCATTTTTAGATATCTAATTGCATTTTTGAGCAGGCATCTCATGGATCGATGGCATTTTTGAGTAGTGGGGACTTCTAATGGCAAAACTAAGTAGTGATACACAAACTAGTGGCATAAATAATAATAACCCAAGAATTAAATAGGTATGCTAATTTCTTTAATAGAATTTAGCACCCCATTTAAGAACGTACTAGCTTTTTTAATAGTACTACATGCATAATTTGGCGAGAGTGCTCTCTATATGTACCAACTTTTTTCTTAAATTTCATCTTGTTAGTTTTGCTCCATGGCGCAATCCATCGATCCTACTACTGTACAAAAGTATACATTTTTTAAAAGGCTAGAGGGCGAGGCAGTCCAGCTAGGTCGGTTTCAAGTGAGGCGAGGGCCTTTGTGATTTGACGGCTCATTACTGCTGGAAGGTAGGGCCTTGTGATTTGACTGCTCATATAAATGTGCCAATGACCTGAGGAGGAGCAAAGAACCATGCGGTATACTCAAGTTTTCCACTGGAGTACGACGGAGGAGCATGAAACAAGGCAGCCCAGTGCCGTATCCTCTACTCTCTACACTTATTATATATTACTAGCAAGGGGCATTGTTCTATTGGTGATAAAGAATGATCTAATTTGCTAATCATCTCATTTTTAGCATTGTTCTATTCATGCCTCGCAGAGAAGGTGACACGTGCGGCGAAACACCCGAAGCAAAAGAAGAACCACAGGAGCAAAAGAAGAAGGAAGATTATCACCCCCAAAAAAGAAGGAAGACGCACACACAAGTCTGGGCATTTCTCTCACTACATGAATGGTTGCTGGCTGTGGAGTTGTAACTGCTTCTTCATCACCTCCACGACCTCCATCTCCTTGCGCGTCTCCTCCGCCATCTTCTTCATTGTGTCCATGACGCGGGATTTCTCGACACGGGCCTTCATCATCTGTTCCACGGTCGCATTACATACCTTGATAGCAGCCGAGTGCTCGATGCGGAGCTTCGCCAACTCCTCCTTCTGTTCCATGACAAGGACCTGCAGCATCTTCATCGAGGAACTACTATTTTCATGCAGCTTCTTCTAGCTAGCGTTATCCTCCATCAGTAGGTCGAGCTCGTGGCAGAGGTTCGCCTTGTCCTCCTGAAGTTGCAGGATTTCGTCGATCGCCTTCTTCTCTGAGGCAATGCTCTTCTTCAGCAGCATCACCAAGCCGGCGGTCAACTCCCCCTGCTTATTGAGCTCAGTGGGCATGTCGTCGAGGTTCTCCTTCAGTAGCTCCACCAAGCCGTGGATGAACTTCTTCTGCTTATTGAGGTGCTTATTGAGCTGATCGGGCATGCCGCCGAGGGATAACGTCTCTAACGCCGCCAGCTCGGCATGTTCGCCTCTGCGGCTAGGACGCTCCTGGGAGCCATCGCCTGCCCGTGAGAGATCTTTCCAGGTCTCTGTGTGGCGGAGAGCCCTCTTTTTTTTCTGCAGCCTTGGTTGCCGCTCCCTTGTTACGAGTAGTTCGGATAGTTCTCGACCTAGAGCTCTGCACACCGGCCATGGCAAGGACGGACAAAGAAGGAGGACTTATGAGGAGGAAGGTAGAGTAATTTTCCGTTAGGTAGTTCCCCTTTTTATAACCTAAGTACTAGCACTAGTACTAAAACCTGCATAGTGGGAACACGTTCAGGTTTGGTACGTACTGGTAGGTGTGAGCAGGCTTGCACTTAATTGTAGCACTAGTACTTTGGAATGTGATGGGAACAAGGTAAAGATTAATTGATGGTTTTGGTTTCGAGGCCCGAAATGACTCCCGATGAGTTTAGTGGAACATAAATTTCAAGTACTCCCGATGAGTTTAGTAGAACATAAATTGTTTAACATAAAAAATATACTCTGTCATTAAAAATAGAATATTTGAAGTTTGTAATGATATAGTTTTCATAATTTATGCCTCTTATTAAGTTGGTCAAATTAATGACCTAGGTACACGTGCAACACTTGTAAATTGAGATAGAGGGAGTACTACACTGCTCAAATGCGGTTGCACAAGTCAGTGATGTAACTGGTCGTACATGTTAGACCAAGCCGATGCATGTCCCTTCGGTGAGACGCGGGTCCGACCGATTGTCTATTGGTGCGACCGACCGTAAAGTACTTAAGCGATGGAGACTTCTGGTTGTGGCTTCGGTTGATTGTCACGACCAAGCATTCTAAAACTAGTGATAAATCAATTACCATCTTTTTCCAAACAACCAAGTATTTTTTACAGGAAAACAATACTACATATAGATGGAGTGATTGTCAAGGTTGCAAACAGACATAGCGTTGCAAGTTCACTGCAGCAGTAACCGACTAGGTCACTGCATCGCTGGCGGGGAAGGAGGGCAGCTCACCTCACCTACGATGCATGCCCAACGGCGCCGCCGCAACTGGTCCCGTGATTTGGCTTCTCCTACCGCCCAATTGAACAGTTGCACCGGCTGCTCATGCCATTGCGCAGGCATGCGCGTTCTTTCCTCCGCAGTCAACTCCATGAATATGATCTCTGCCATTAGCCCTAGGTTGAAATCGACGCGATGCTGCCAGATGCTGACATCCCTCGGCATCTCTCCCTTGAGATCGACTTGCGCCTCCACATTGTGATGCGCCAGGCGCAGCTCCTTGGAACTTCTCTCCAATAGATCTAACGCTTCCTCGATCCGATTTTCCCTTGCTGCCCACGACCTGAAACACAGCCCTGGCATGTCCTCCGGCGCCACCGATCTGTGATTCCAGAGAAATGGATCCCCTCTAAAACACATGTGGGACTTGCTCAAAGGCGGCAGTGCTGCGGGCCACAGCGAGAGGGCATCCCGCGGGATCCTGGGATCTAAGGGATTATCTATGGCGGGATCCTCAATGGCGGGATCCGGTGGGCGAGGTGGGGAGGCGAGCCTAGGCGCTGGGAGAGCCCTACGAGGCTAAGATAAAGATAATACTAATCCACTCCATCCATATTTAAATACAAAGGCCACCAACAGTAGCCCTGGCAAAAATTGATCATGCTGCCTGTGTCCTTGTTTATTGGCCCCCTTTTTTTGTGCCACTTTTTATGACATGCATAAATATTATGTTACTTACAAATATGGTCAAAAATTGGCACAGAATACGAAAGAGACCAATGGAAGTACTGGCACCCCATGATTTAACACTCGCATGCGTGTAGTGGAGTAGTAATGTCTTTCTTCCGCCCTCACGTCCACTCAATTTGCATGCGTTGTATTAATTGACCATCAATGAAATGAAGGACTTTACACGCGTCAAATTATCACATGGGGTGGATCTTCGTACAAAAATGCGTCGCCCCCTGTACCCGCGTGTGCGTGCGAGGGAATGAGTGTGTGTGTGGCGTGCATGCACATCTTTGCTTCATGCATGTACCGCCAGTGTGGCTCAGAGAGGACGAGTACATTCTTCTGGAAGCAGCAGCACATCACTGTGATCAATCCACACAAGGAGGTCACGACAACGCCTCCACATGTGCCACGTAGGTTCATGAACTGTAAGAGAGACACTGTGTAGCATTCCATTGGTATTCTAATTTACGTGTTTGCACATACTCGAAGTACTAGTAAGGTACACGTGCATTGCACGCATCAGATTTGGCAACCAAATTATGAATAAATACCACACTATAGCATGTAAGCTCTGAGTCATATATGCCTGATGTAGACCTTCGTTTAATTTTTATAGTTCATCTCATTCAAAATAAATTAGTTTTTATAAAAACAAGATAGGGCCTCTTTGATTCGTAGGATTTCCAAAACGCGGGAATAGGAAAAACATGGGATTAGAGTGGAATGTCGTCTTGAATCCTATAGGATTGTACGAGTGTTTGATTGTGCATGGAAAAAACACAGGATTCTTTGAAAGTGATTTGAGTGGATGGGATGTTTCCTATGAAATCTAGTGCAAATGAATCCTATGGAAAATTTTCTATGGTTTACAAACCTACGAATCAAACAACCAAGATAGGAAAAATTCCTAAGGATTAGAATCCTCCAAAATTCCTTTGAGAATCCTTTGAATCAAAGAAGCCCTTAATCTATTTTATGATTCATGGAATTGTGCATTGTAAAGCATAAAGTAGAAACAAATAATGGCAATTCAACTAGAAAAATGAGTTTGGGCAGTAATGATATGGAAGATTCTAGAACAAAGGAGAAGCACTTGTGTTTTGAGGTTTGTGCATTATGCTTAAGTTCAATCATGGAGTCTGCTACATTGTACATGTGGCAAAATCTGGTGCGGGGCTAGAAGATGGTGCAAGGGGCCAAGTGGAGGGAGACTATGAAGGAGTGAACAAGTGCGAGATCGATATTTGAAGAGAGGGGGTGAGAATGTGCGCTGTTGCGCGTAGTGGCGGAGCCATGAAAAATAAATGAGCTAGGGGGCCAAGCATTGCTAATCCTTTATGAGGAGAGCCAATTCATCAACTTAAACCATTTTACCAGCAATTGTCTAATGATCGCATTCATATTAGCCTCGATATATAGTGATGTTAGGGGGGGCAGGGCCCTTGCTGCCCCCTATCTTCGCCACTGCGCGCGCGTCTGAGAGATGAAGCGGAGGAATGGATGATGAGAGGGGGACGTTGGATGTATAATTAATGTGGGTGTATTAGCTATGTAATCCTATATAGAGAGGTATAGATTGATCGATGTGGACGTGGGAAAGAGGGTGAGACCTCACTAGATATATAGATTGATCGGTTTGTGTGGAAAACTGTGAAAGACCTAGCTATATATACACACACATAGAGGAACATCAATCGTTGCACATGCACGTGAGAGATAAAGAATGCCTGATATGATGGGGAGGGGGAGGTGTGTGTGTGTGTGTGCATGCATGGGAGACCGACCTGAAGAAAAAGATTGCATGTATGCGATGGATAATGCCGACTAGTACTGTGTGTGCATGCATGCATGAGAGAAAGTTAATGGTACAATTATAAAGAGAAGATGACTGTGTGGGTGTAAAAGACTAAGTGACGTCATAATCAATGTAAAGTAGAATTCAAATATTTGAATAAGAGATCATGATGTTTGAAACCCATGTATGCATGAATATAACTAAGATATGCCTGGTGTGGTTTGGAAACAAGCATGTTGTACTATATACACATTGAACAAGGTCAGACTGATTTGTATTTGAGATATCGATGGCAGACATCGTTTGGCCACATTGCATCCGTGCATGGACACACTATTCTAATTGGAGATGATGGGTGGCTTTCACATCACATATCTATATCTATACCCCTATATATATTATATATTCTATTTTATATATAGTGTGCAGATAACATTAACTTTGAAAGATGGTCGTTGGATGAGGCCAATCCGATGGTGCAGAGATGGCAAATTTGAGCACGATTGGTCATTGGATATCATCTAGATTCCACCAGATTTTGCCACATGTACAATCTAGAAGACTCCATGGTTGAACTTAAGCATAATGCACAAACCTCAAAGCACAAGCACTTCTTTGTTCTAGAATCTTCTGTATCAGTATTGCCCAATTTTTTTTCTACATGATTTGCCATTATTTTTTTTACTTTATGCCTTACAATGCACAATTCATGAATCTTAAAATAGATTAGCTTTCTTATAAAAACTAGACGATTTTGAATGAAATTAACTATAAGAATTAAACTAACATCTACATCATGCATATATGACTCAAAGCATACATGCTATAATGTGGTATTTATTCATAATTTGGTTTCCAAATCTCATGTGTGCAATGCATGTGTACCTTACTAGTCTAAATGGTGTTTGTTGTGTGTGTGTGTTGTGCTTGTTAAACACATTGTACATAGTATATCATACATGGTTTATATTCCGCACATCTAGCTAGAGCATACATGTACTATGATTTGAATTCAACATAAAAGCTATACATATATTTGAATTTGAGATCGTATGTACATGTAGTTCGTATTTATATAGGAATTTACTTCTCCTATATTCATGTCATGTGTTGTGAAGATAATATTTAGATGGTTGTATAACTAACCCAAGTACAATCCCATTCAAATAGGGAAAATGTACTCAAATTTAGTCGATATGCTAGACAACACACATTCCTTTTTTATTGTTGAGGGAATTGCAAATTGTTTTGGTACTGTACACGTTATGTTTGTTGTCCTGATTTTTTTTGTTGTATTTGAATGCATTTCTAGTAATATAGTAAAACGGGACATAGTTCTCTTTAGTGATGAGGTGCGAGTTGTCCTTTTTTGGGGTACACGTTAAGCTTGTTCTCCCGAAATTTCAAGTCGCGCCTTGTTATGCCAAAATTTCAAGCTAGCGTCTCTGTCTATCGTGCTGACAAACTCCCGCCTCTTCAACTCGCGCCTTGCTACCCCGAAATATTTAATATATATCTTTGTCTCGTTGTGCTCTGACAACTCCCTCCATCTCAACCCGCACCTTGCTATTCCAAAATTACAATGCGCGCAAAAACTCCCACCTCCTGTGAAATCCCGACACACGAAATGCCCGTGATAGCCCTGAACCAAAAGAACCGCCTAGCTCAAATTGGTGGGGGTAATTTCATAACTTACCGCACATTTTGGACAAGCGTGTCCCTAAGCCATGGTTCCCCACTCCCATCCCATCTGCCCACCCATTCGTACACCGAGGCCGCGAAAACCCGCGAAGCCCCACACCCTCCTTCGTCCGCCACCCAGCCGGAGCCTCTTCCCCAACGACGTCGTCCACAGCAACACCTCGACGTCCCTCATCCACCATACCGGATGAGGATCCATCGTCGATCTCGTCGTCTCGCCGGTTCAGCCACCCCGTCCTCCACCTCCAAGGAGCTGCCCCAACGTTCCCCTCGTCTTTCGCGCCACCTCCATTCCCACACCGCCGTCTTCACCTGCACCACCGGAAGAGCATCATCATCACCATTTCCTCGGATGAAGCTGAGACCTAATCGGTGCCACCAAAGAGGTTGTACACTAACCGCCGCATTTTCTTCTTGATTCGATCTTACGGTGCTGCCAGCGCTCGGTCCCGAGCCGACACGGCGCGGCTACATCCACGGCGGCGTCGCCGGGCACTTCCTCCATGGCGTTGCTCCCTCAGAGGTGACGTCCACATCAGTAGGAGTTGCTGCTTTAGTTCTTGCTCATGCTGCTGCTCTGCTCTTGCTCTCAGTCCCCTGCTTGGTCTGCTCTTGCTATTGCTCTTGCTCTTGCTTGCGATGATGCTGTGATTTAGCTACATTTTAGTCAACTGAATCGACTTTCGGGTTAGTCGATTTTCAGGGGGGCTCGCCAGAGTTAAGGAAGAACCAGCCGCAACAGGGAGGGGGGCTCTCCGAAGAGGTACCCCAGTATCTATATTAGGGTTCAGGGTGGGGGCGGTGGTCACCGGCGGTGGTGGGGCGGTGGCGTGGGGATTGCCGGAGAAAAAGCTCGGCACAGGGGGAGCTAGAGGGATGGCCGGGGTGGCGGCGGACTGACAGTGGGGAGTGGTTTCGGGCGGGCGGGGCGGCGCACCGCCGGCCGCGGGCGGCGGGGGCGGCTGTTCGGTCGATGGTGGCTGGCGGCTTAGGGTAGCCTCACCTGATGCTGCTACACGACCAGCTGCCCCGGCTCTCACACGCGCTGCTGCTGCTGCTACTGCTTTTCTGCTACTAGCTAGTGCGTTCAGTTTTGATAGTAAAATTTAGTTTCGACAGCAAAATTTAGTTTCAATAGTTAAGTTCAGTTTTGACAGTTAAATTCAGTTTCGATAGTTAAGTTCAAAGATGAGCGGCTGATGTATTTTACATCTACCACTTTGTGGTTATGTATTTTATGTCATCTAATGGAGATGCTATTAGAATTCCAATCATGTTAACATTGTCTCTCCTATCCTGCTTCAGCCTCGGCATCATACAACTCACCGGAGCTGCTCCAATGGCGAAACCCTCCATCACAGCGGAGCAGTACCCCAGGCTCCATCTCAAGATGCCTAAGATCTTATTCCCCTCCTCTGGTAGCCAAGTCAGCCGGATCATCCTCACCAACCAACCCAATCACGCTGAGATCGACATGGCTTCGCCAAAGAGGTTGTCCACTTGCTGCATCTCTTTTTTACTCTACATGTTATATATATTGTCCACTGAGCACACGTAGTAACGTGAAATACGATTAGTTTCTCCTACTATATGACAAGCAGTGAGGTACCAAGCAACTTAGCTATCCGTGATGGACTCTCTTGAGCGCCATCATTATTAATCTCTGCGCATTTGAGCTGTGCATTTGTCGATGGGCCTGGGAGTTGAGCTAGTCGGGCAGTGGCCTGGGTCCAAAGTAATAGAAGTAGCACAAAAACATTTTTTGAGTGTTGGCTTTTTCTTGCTCAAGCCTGCCTACTAGAATCGCCAGTTCTTGAAAGGAAAAGTGAAGGAAAAACATAGGAATTGGAAAGTTTCCTATGGTACTACTATTCATTAATTTGGTTCAAAGGAATGGAGCAAAGGAAAACTGTAGGATTTGTTCCTTTGGTGTCTTCTTGAAAAAAAAGCGTAGGAATTTGAATTTCCACTTGTCCTCCTTTTCAAATTACTATTCATGAAGCACAAGACAAAGAGCATAATAGCATTATAACCGTACATTTTCTTGTGGTTTGACTTAATCTCACCTTGCTTCGTTGCATCCCGTGATCTTCCAATTCTTGTGAATCAAACACCCAGATTGGCATAAATCCTGTGTTTTTAAATTCTCTATTTTGCACATGCATTCCTATCCTATTCCTGTCTATTTCCTATCCCTGGATTGTTAGAATCCTCAAATTCAAACAAACCCTTACACAATTACTTTTGTTACAGATATGTGTCAAAGAAAACCTTGTGTGGTTTTTCCTGCTCCTGCTGCGCTGTGTTCCACCCCAGCTCAGCTGCTCCAGCAACGGAAGGGTTCACCACAGTAGGGATCTACTCTCCAGATTGTCTTTCGCCACCTCAGATCTTCTTCCCCGCTGTCGGCAGCCATGACAACTGCATTACCATCATCAACTGAGCACATGACCTTGAGGACTACACGGGTCCGCAAGAGAGATCGCACTCTTCCGTGTCTGCTTATGTTATGCATCGCTTAATTTGATGGCATGCTACTTTATCATCGTGTTCACCTATTAGACTCCGAGTCAGGTCCAAACTAATGCTGAAACTTGAGTTTTTAAGTGGTTGTGGGGTACATATTGGGGCAGCAATCAGTACTATCTATCTACTATCTGGTTAATATCGGGTGTCTACTATGAGTTTCATGTTGGGTGCAAACAAACATTAAAGGAGCCATTATCTGTATTTTTTAACTAAAGCTATTATCTACCTGCTACCATTGGTTTTGGGTCTATCCACAATTTTCTACCATCACTCTGGATTTGTGCATGCACTCCTTACATAATCTCACTATGTTTTATTCCTATGCATGTCAGTTATTGTACACAATGGAACTGGACATGTAGAGCAAAATAGATGAGCCTTGTGTGGCAATAAAATTTCATGCAGACGTCGCTCCATGGTGGGCGCAAAGGCAGCCCCCCTCCACCCATTTTGGATCGTAATCAAGAGCAAGATAACTATTCTGAGGGGATTCAGAAGGAGAAGACCAGTCCTATTTACCCCCTGAGGTCTTTTCTCTAACTTGGCATGCTGATGTTGGTAATATCATGCATATGGTGCCTTGCATTTCTTACTAGATGCATCAAATATGTCATCTGCTTAGTTTAGACATGCTTTGTGTCAATGCCATCTGTTTAGTTCCTTTATCGTATATGTGAAGCATGCAATGCCATCTTGTTTAGCCAGGCATCATATATGTGAATTTTGCAATGCCACCCTGGTTAGCCAGTCATCTTATATGTGAATTATATCATGCCACCATTTTTTATTACATGTTAAATTTGTCAACAATTTTAGTACGTTCAATTACTCTTACAGTGCATCAGCCATTCGGCACGATCATGGAAAAAAATCGGAAGTGGAAACAAGGTCTTCAGAGCAGACAATGCTATCTGACGAAGTGCATGTCTTGATGGTTACGGATAGCTCCTCAGAGGAGGATCCAGAGACAGATGACCAGTCCTATCCCCCCCCCCCCGAGGTGCATGCTCTAAGTTGGCAGGGTTATGTTGCTCATATCATGCGTGTGGTATCTTGCATTGCTATGTCATTTGCTTAGTTCAGACATGCTTTGTGTGAATGCCACCTGTTTAGTGTCTAATTACCATGTATGTGAATTATGCGATGCAATCTTGTTGCAAGACATTATATATGTGAATTATGCAATGCTATCTTGTTGCAAGGCATTATATATGTGAATTATGCAATGCCATGTTGTTTAGCCAAGCGTCATATATGTGAATTATATCATGCTGTCCTTTTTTGTATTTCTCGTTGCATTTGTCGACAATGTTTGTATATTCAACTACTCTTCCTGTGCATCAGCCGTTTGAATTGGTGATGGAGAAATATGGAGTGAAAACAAGGTCTTCAATGCAAACAATGCTACCTGCTAAAGCAGATATCTTGCTGGTTACAGATAGCTCTTCAGAGGAGGATTCAGAGGCAGATGACCAGTCCTATTTATCCCCCCTGAGGTGTATGCTCATACTCGGCAGGGTTATATTAGTCATATCATGCATATGTTGTATTGCAATGCTTAGTTTTTACATCATATGCATAATATTGAATGCCATCTACTTAGTTGACACATCATATGTGTGATTGCCCTCTGCTCACTTGCTTAGTATATAAATCATATATTTGAATTATATCATGCCAAGATGTTTACATAGACAACATGTATCTGAATTATGTCATGCCAACCCATTTTCTAAAGACATAATATAGTTATATCATCTCATCCTGTTTACATAATCATCATATTTTGAATTATGTCATTCTATCCTGTTTAGTTAGCCATCATACATTTGAAATTGTGTCATGCTATCCTGTTTAATTAGCCATCATATATGTGAAATTATGTCCTACTATTTTGTTTGGTTAGACAACATAAATGTGAATTATTTCATGCCCTGTTTTCTTCCCTACTATCCATTGCACCTATCTATCTTACAATGTCTGTACATTCAATTACTTTTCTTGTTTATCAGCCATTTCAATTGGAGGGGGTGATGGCAGTATCTGTGGGAGTAAAAACACGGTCTTCAGAAAAGATTGTGCTACCTGTCGATGCAGATAGAACCACAGTTGTACTTGCCCAAGAACCAACCAATTTCAAATTGAAGGATGCAATTGAAACTCCAATGGCGCAACAGGTATGTTTTAAACCTGTTTCTTTAACGTGTTTGCTATTGTATCTTGCTCTATGTTGATTTCAGTTTCAATTGAATAAACAGTTATGTTCTCATGCCATGCACATTACAAGTGTTGTTACTGCTGTGTAGTTTCCCACACTTATATTCTGTCTATGATGCTTTGTCTTAAATAGATATGATCCAAACTGTATCTATCTTGATTTGGCAACATAAACTAGAATGATATAGACCATACAGTGACTATACTACATAGATATATGTTTGTTTCATGCTGTTATCCTGTCCACCTTACTACTGAACTGGTTTACCGAAATGAGTTTCATATGCTACATTATAAACCTGTGATGTGTTTGTCTGTTTCTCTTGTAGAACGCGGATAAAATATTGGAGAAGAGACACCGTTATGCAATGGTAAAGGAAGTAATGCAAATAAGGTTCAAGATAGTGAGTCATCCCTGTTGGTCTCCAAGAAAGCTGATAAAAACTATATTGAAGACACTGAGACAACCCCAAAGTCCTGTCTTGATGTAGTGTTCGAGTTACTGGCTACTACTGCTGGCACCAGCTCCTCGAACTCGGTGCCTGAATCAGTTCAGCTTCTTGAGTCTCAACTTCAAGTTGAAAGACATCGATCAGATGTTATGCGATAGGAAGCCGAAGGACTGAGGAAGTCCCTGCAGAATTCAGATGCATACTTTCTGGTGCAACAACAAGTGCTGGAGGATTTAAGAGACAAACAAGAGAAAGTTAATAAGCTTGCTAAGCATCTTACCAGCATTATGGGTACCCAGCATATTGTTTCTTGAGCTCTTCTGAAGTGGTTTCAGTTCTGGACTTGTTTTGCTGCGGTGTTTATTTGCACTGGTTGCCAACTTTCACAACCAGTGTATATGATATGCTGCTTATTTCCCTATATTTGCACTGGTGGCAAACTTTGATGCCTAGTGGATGTAATATGTGTAATAGCCATGATAGCCTAGTGTAAGTTGCTTGCTTATGTTATTTCCTTGTTGTCTTGTTTATTTGTTTGCTTGTAGTCAGTGCAGTTCTTTTTCCGCAGTTTGCTAGTGGCCGCAATAACCTATTTTTTGAAAGTAGGCCACAATAACCATGGGCTACATATTTATCGTAGTTACCATGGGCCTCCTACGGGCCGTAGAAACTATGGGCCTTCTTAGGGCCGTGGAAAGAATGGGCCTTCTATGGGCCATAGCATCAATGGGCCTTCTACGTGCCGTATGATCGATAGGCCAAACATGAGCCAATAACAGACCGCATTATGGGACGTAAACGGGCTAGATTTGGAATCGTCCGTTCATGGGCCGACAATAACAAGCCGTCGTTAATCAGCCGTATTTGATGGCATTAGGAAAACGGCCCAACGGAGTAACGGTCCGCAAATGGGCCGATTGTAACCGCGGGCTGAATTTGGCCCACAGGTAGAAAAAGCCAATGACGGGTCCTAAGTAACCGAATGCTAGAAATGAGCCCAAGAATAAATGGGCCCTGGGAAGGCCGAAAGATAACACGGGTTGGAAACGGCCCAATGGAATAATGGGCCGTTAATGGGTATAAAGGGGTACACTATTCATTGCAGGCCAGATTCACCATGGGCCGTTAATGGGCCAAGAGTTACAAATGGTCTCGTATGGGCCGAAAGACATCATGGGCCATACATGGGCCGGAAGTTACAATAGGCTGGAATCATATTGGAAGGCCCAGACGAAGCTACTCGGCTTAATTCGGATAGGCCATAACGGGTCGTGAGTTAGCGGGCCGTAAATGGGCTATATACGAACAAGCCATTAACAGGCATTCCATGGGCCGGCCCGTTACCTTTTGACCAAATCAAACGGGCCGGCCTTTTCACCGGAATGGGTCTCTGTTGCGCCGTGCCACGTATCGACGTACCATAGGCGCCTCCTGTCCAATGAATGGATGACATTTGTCCCAACGGTGAGCCAACACGTGTTTCCGGGTTATCGGATCCAAAACCGAGCCCGGTAGCTTAACGGTGTTCCATTACGATGGATGCCACGTGTCGGTCACCCTTGATGAAAGCACTTCCATGACGCGCGATTTATCGTCATGGAAGTGGACACTACCATGATGATAATTTTGGTAATGTCATGGAACACTTCTATGACAGCATAGGTATGACTATCTTGATTCTGTCATATATTTGTCATGGATGTACATGCATGATAGAAAACGTGACCTACTGTGACAAACACATATCATCACGGAAGTGTACTTTTTTGTAGTGAGAGTAAACTTCATATTATTGAGATATGTAGAAGCATATGTTCCGCTCTCATAATAATTTTTAGTAGCATCATGAATGAATTCAACAATATAACTATCACATAAAGCATTCTTTTCATGATACATAAGCATAGAAATTTTATTACTCTCCACATAAGCAAATTTCTTCTCATCAATAGTGGTGGGAGCAAATTTAACAAAAATAGCTATCATGAGATGCTTGATCCACATAATCAATTTGAGCATTAAAATCATGATGACAAGTTTCATGGATATCATTATTCTTTCTAGCATACATGTCAACACCATAATCATCATAAATAGGAGGCATGCTTTCATCATAATACATATTCTCATCAAAACTTGGGGGACTAAAAATATCATGTTCATCAAACATAGCATCCCCAAGCTTATATCTTTCCATATCATCAGCAGCAAGGATATTCATAGAATTCAAACCAACAACATTGTAATCATGCTCATCATTCAAATATTTTATGCCAAACATATTATTGAATTCTTCTTCTATCAATTGAGCACAATTTTCCTTCCCATCATTTTCACGAAAGACATTATAAAGATGTATAATATGATGCAACCTCAATTCCATTTTTATGTAGTTTTCTTTTTATAAACCAAACTAGTGATAAAACAAGAAACTAAAAGATTCAAGTGCAAGATCTAAAGATATACCTTCATGCACTCACCTCCCCGATAACGGCGCCAGAAAATAGCTTGATGTCTACTACACAACTTGTTCTTGTAAACTCGTGTTGGGCCTCCAAGCGCAGAGTTTTGTAGGACAATAGCAAATTTCCCTTAAGTGGATGACCTAAGGTTTATCAATCTATGGGAGGTGTAGGATGAATATGGTCTCTCTCAAACAACCATGCAACCAAATAATAAAAAGTTTCTTCTATCCCAAACACACCAAATACAATGGTAAATTGTATAGGTGCACTAGCTCAGCGAAGAGATGGTGATACAAGTGTAGTAATGATTGTAGATATTGATTTTTGTCATAGTAAAAATAAAAAACAGCAAGGTAGCAACTAACAAAAGTGAGCACAAACGGTATTGCAATGCTTGAAAATGAGGCCTAGGGTCCGTACTTTCGCTAGTGCAATCTCTCAACAATACTAATATAATTGGATCATATAACCGTCGCTCAACGTGCGATGAAGAATCACTCCAAAGTTCCTGTCTAGCAGAGAACATAAGAAGAAATTGTTTGTAGGGTATGAAACCACCACAAAGCTATTCTTTTCGATCAATCTATCCTAGAGTTCATACTAAAATAACACCAAGCTATTCTTTCTGATCGATCTAACCAAGAGTTCGTACAAAAATAACACCATACGGTACACATCAACCAACTCTAATGTCACCTAGATACTCCAATGTCATTGCGAGTATCCGTGAGTTGATTATTCGATATGCATACAATTTCAGATTCATAATACTCAATCCAACACAAAGCACCTCAAAGAGTGCCGCAAGATTTCTACTGGAGAAACAAAGACGAGAACGTGCATCAACCACTATCCATAGATTACCCAAATGTCACCTCGGGAATCTGCGAGTTGAGTGCCAAAACACACATCAAGTGAATCAATATGATACTCCAGTGTCACCATGGGTATTCATAGCAAGACATACATCAAATGTTCTCGAATCAATAAAAGTACTCAATCTAATAAGAACAAAATCTCAAAGGAAAAACTCAATTCATCACAACAAGATAGAGAGGGGAAAACACCATATGATCCAACTATATTAACAAAGCCCGCGATACATCAAGGTCGTGACATCTCAAGAACATGATATATATATATACACCATATGATCCAACTATATTAACAAAGTCCGCGATACATCAAGGTCGTGACATCTCAAGAACACGATATATATATATAAACACGATATATATACGGTGTTTTCCCCTCTCTATCTTGTTGTGTGAGAGAGAGAGATTGAACACACTGCTACTGGTACAAACCCTTAGCCCCGAGGGTGGACTACTCCCTCCTCGTCATGGTGCCTCCGGGATGATGAAGATGGCCATCGGTGATGAATTCCCCCTCCGCCAAGGTGCCGGAACAAGGTCTAGATTGGTTTTTCATGGCTACAGAGGCTTGCGGCAGCTGAACTTCTGATCTAGGGTTATTTCTGATGGTTTCTCTATTTATAGTATTTTTATGTTGGTTTCACGTGAACATGGGCCTCGAGGTGAGCACAACCCACCGAGGGAAACCGGGCCCCTCAGATGCGCCCTGGTAGGTTGTGCCCTCCTTGTAGATCTTCTGGCCCTCCCACGAAGCTTCGGGGGTCTCTTTTGTTCCGAAAATAATCGTCAAAAAGTTTTAGCTCATTTGGAGAACTTTCATTTCTGCACAAAAAACAACACCACAGTAGTTCTGCTGAAAATAACGTCAGTCTGGGTTAGTTCCATGAAAATCATACCAAAACCATATAAAATTGTTGTAAACATGGCATGAATACTTATTAAATTATAGATACGTTGGAGATGTATCATGATCCCATCTACTTCTCTTCCTTCGCTTGCTAGATCAAGGAGGAGGAGACGCCATCGAGCCGCACGTGTGTTAACTCAGAGGTGTCGTCCGTTCGGCACTAGATCCGTTGGATCGCTAAGAGTACGACTACATCAACCGTGTTTGATACGGTTCCGCTTTCGGTCTACAAGGGTATGTAGATACACTCCCCTCTTGTTGTTATGCTTCTCCTAGATTAGAGGTTGGGTGTTCGTAGGACATTTTTTGATTTTCATGCTTCGTTCCCCATCGGTTATAGCATAGAATATAAACTATATTTATAAACTTGGAAATAAATAATACATAAATATTATTGCCTCTAGGGCATATTTCTAGTAGGTGACGTGGCAAGTGAACCGCCGTCTTCACATATTGGTGTATCACTTGGAGGAGCCCTAATGCGTCTTCTAGGTCACTGGGCTCGCCATCCACCTTGTAGTCCACAAGAAAGGGCGGCAAATGTCGGTTCTATATTCAGCATATCTTATAGTAGGGGTCCTAAGCTAGGCGTCTTGGAGGGATTGTAACATTGGCATAGGATTTTACACGGGTTCGGGCTCTGTCAAAGAGATAATACCCTATGTACTACTTTTGATTGTATTCATATGGGGTGTAATATAGTGTACATGTATCTAGCCTGAGATTGTTCTAATGAATATCAGATCATCTATTGACTAGCTTGGCCTCGGTTTAAAATTTACCGAAGGCCTAGGGTTTGGAAGAGTGGCTTGGGCGCCAAGTCTTGTGGAATCTGCCCTATATGCGGCATGGGCAGCCCAAAGAGGCCCATTAGAGGACCGCCATAGGGGTCCTCGGCCCGATCCACCTGGTCGAGAGACGACGTGGAGAGTACCCCCTAGTCCAGGACACCATTAGTAGCCCCCCTAAACCAGTCTTCAAGTTAGGGACGTTCCTCGATTCTTCTTAACTATTAATCATCTTCGGTCATCGGTCTTGAAAACTAGTTCAACAAATCTTCCCATCTTCGATCTTGAGGATTGCCGAGCTAAATCCGAAGTGTTAACACGTCGGGCATCCGAGGAGCCCTTTAAGTCATCGGCCTTTATAAATGCCTTGTTATTTTTTACGCCACACCTCGGGTTTGAAGTGTTTACCGTGCGGCGGTGTCCCTTTGCGCCCGAGATCCAACGCCGGACTGCATCTAAGGTGTCCTCTTGCAGCCGAACTCCAACGTTGGACTGCATCCGAGGTGTCTTTTTTTTGCAGCCGAGCTCCAACACTGGTCGAGATCCGAGGTGTCTTAGGTTACCTCGGTGTTGAAAAAGTTGAAGGAATCCAGCTGAGCTTAATGCCGGACATGCCCTCTATGGAGCCAGCCACTTGCATCCGAGCTTTATGCCAGATTGCTTCCTAGGTGGTGCACCACCACGGCCGTGGGCTAATTTTCTGCAAAATTTCTGATTGGTGCAATTTATGTCCCGACAAGATGTATAGCCAGTAGCCCTCAAGGTGTCTGTTAGTCTAAAACCCCAGATGCACCTGAAGGAAAAAACAAAACAGTTGATCCAGTAGCCCCTAAGACTGAGGTCGATTCGGGAAATCGGCTTGAGGGTCGATTCTTTGCTCGGCAGCATAATTTAGGAACAAAAAGCGGTGTGCGTAGTCCCTGAGACTCACGCTGGGTGCGGCTGACCAAACTGAGGATCGTAATCTCCACAGAATATATTTTTCACTTTGAATTTTCTTCATTGAGTAGGCAATACAGTAGCCCATGAGCCTTAATTTGGGCACGGGTTGTCGAATTAAGAATCGATATCTGCTTGACAGAAAATTGTGTTGTGTTTAACATGGACTTCTCGGAAAGAGAATAAAGATCTCTTAAAGGAGCTAGAGCTAGCAAAAGCCGAGCTCTTCAACGTCAGACCCAAGGGGCTTAATAGATAGAAATTCAATCCCAATAGGGAATTATGAGAGTGTTATGTTAGCTGCTCGGTTGTCTCAGCGAGATTGTGTCCTTGACTCTTTAAAAGATGGGCTGCAGTAAATTGACTTGTACTCGCAATTTATGTCTAATGATTCTATGTATCCAAGTAATTTGCATCATTAATGCTTGGATCCGCAATGTATAAAACTTTGTTGACCAATCATCGGGTTCAACCTCCTCGGCCAGTAGTCGGGGAGTGTTTCTCATACTTTATAAAGCCTTTATGAGGGCAAAGATTTACGGCAAACAAGGCTATCCGGCTCTATAGTTTTATAAACAAAGCTACGCGAAGAGATATGTTATATTACTTTTCATCGTAAGAAACATCTTCTGGGAAACATAGTTCCTTTATAAGTTCCTTTTCCTAGGCTATCATCTTGAGCATGATCGTGAAACCTCAACTCCAATCAATGTTCGAGGAAAATATTGAGGATTTAGTTCGGGGAAAGTTCCCGAACTCTGTGCTCTTTAGTGAACCTAAATTTTCACTTCCGTCGTTGCCGACTAACTATATTCTTAAGATGGCTAGCTTTCGGCTTCACCCAGTCTGAGGTACTAACCCGGATGACCCGGAAGTAGCAATCACATAGGTGCTCCCTTTACCCTCTAGCCGAACTATCGAGAGCGTAGGGGGTAAGCATAGGAGCCAGGCAACCCAGTTTGGCCCAAATCTTAAGTCAAATTTGACGCATATTTATGGCTTTATAGGAGCCAGGTAGCGACTGTATACTAAATACAAACACTAATGATATATGTTTATTTTGACTCTATTGCAACCGTTTATCATTTGGAAGTGGCCCATCGTCGGCTTCTACCCCTTTGTAGATGCTACGCATGGTGTTTCCGTAGTAACAAGACAACCCTTAGCCGACGTCTCGGTGCCCGGATGCAGTTGCGTTTGCGGAAACAAGGCAATCAGATATGCAGGCTTTATAACCTTCACTTAGTCATAGGATCTTAAATTTGGGAGGCCAATTAGTAGCCCCTGGTTAGTGTTCGGTGTCAGCCGAGGCCATTAAGACTTTGGCCTATTTTATGAAAGGCCCATCGTTCAACACGGGGTAACCTCTATCGACCTATAGTTTGACACAGTCATCGGATCGCTGACCAGTTTACACCATTGTGATAGTCATTTTTCGGTTTTCTCCAATGAGGCGCTTAACCATTTGAGTTGGAAGCACAATCGCAGTGGTTCTCCCTTTGCACACCTAGCCGAACAAAGTGGAACGTAGGAGGCAAGCACAGGAGCCGGGCAACCCAACTATTGACCGAAGACACAATTCGAAACCGACGCATATAAAGCAATGTTTGAGAACGCTTTGCCGATGACTCCATGGGGTACCTTGGTTTTTGGTGGGTTTGGCTCTGTCCCAGCCCACCGTTGGTATTGCCGATGCTTTAAAGGAGTACGGCGTTGTACTATGAGACTTATGTTGGAGACACACAAATAAGTTAAAAGTGCCATAAGCTCAGAGAACCAAAAAAAACCACAACATTTTTTACGTCTAAATTAAATCAAGTTTTTGTCCCAATCCGAAGTTGGTCTTTAAGATAAATTTGTGCTTCCGTCGTGCTTTAACATAACACATCTGATCTCTAGACTTCAAGTAGGTCAGCCTTCGGCTTCAATCTCCCTATCACGAAAGTGGAGTGCCTCTCCAAGGCCAGTTTAGCGAACTAAACTAGAGCGGCTTTAGAGAGAGACCAGGCCATCTCGCTATTGACCGTACACTCAAGTCTTAAAAGGAGTGGTAGAAAAAGACTTTGCAACGACTAAGAATAAAAACATTTATTATAAAATGGCTCATATAAATTTAAGAGCCCCTAGTTAACTTGGGTAAAGAAATTTGTTCTTAAGAAACATTATATTTAACAAAGTAAGTTTTTAACAAAAACCCTTTTTGTTTTACAATAATATAATGCTTGGTCGAACCGAACAGAAATAAAAAAATTTCAAAGTTGAGCATGAAAGTGACTTAGCTGGTTAATGTGCTCGTTGTTGATGACGCAGTCCGAGATTGTGTCGGGAGGAGGGTGCCCCTTAAACTTTGATAGATCTGACATGCTCCTCGACTTGACCGAGGTCCCAACCCAAGCCCGTCCCGATGTCACCGAAGAGCTCGGCACTCCGAACTAGCAACACAACACGACCAATATGGCAACGCGAAGCCCCTGGTCCAGCCAAGGTGACGGAGTAGGTTGGTAGGGTTATGCCGAAGTCCAGGGCCGAGTGGTTTGATGAGGTGATTGCGAAGCCCTCAGTCCAGCCGAGGTGATGAAGCAAGTAATTGAGGTGAGGTTGGAGCCCCCACGTCAGTCGAAGTGTCGAACCAGGTCGGTGAGGTGGGTGTCGGCTTGAAGAGGTGATGGTGTGGTGATGCCAGCATAGGGTGGCTCGCCGAGGTTACAACATAATTTGGTTGACGGAGGTGAGGCGATGATGCCGGCACGCCGAGGTGACCGCGTGACGCAGTAGAAATCGATTACCTTCACAGATGATACAGTGCAAGCAAGAAACAATAATACGTAAAATAAAAAAATTGCATGATTAATATATGTGAAGCGAGTAATTCGGTTGAGCGCAGAGGTCGGCTCGATGGCATGACGGCGTTGTGGCGCGGTGATGTTGACACAGGTCGGCTGGCCTAGGTGACGTTGAGAGGCTGACCAGACCAACATCGCGCACAAGTGTGGTAAAACAACTCTACAAAAATAATGCAGTGCAAAACAACAAAAAATATTCTATGTATAATAATTTTATGTGCTAAATGAATAGATAGGAGAAACAAAACTTGTTTGATGATGAAGACCGTAGCAGACTGAAGCGAATAAAAGGAAAACGGTCTATATGAAACTAGTATCAACCTATACCAAGAATACATTGGTCTTGACCTTTACATGCAGTAGTAGTACTTTAAATTACTAGAATCCACTTACCAAATCTAGGGTACCATGCTGCAAAACTAGTAGTCAATTAGGTTAGTAGTACTAGGTCTATGCACATTTCAGCAAAAAGTAATACTAGTAATAATAAATTCTTTGCATAATTAAAATACGTAAAGTCTATACCTACTAATAAAGCAAGGTGCGTTTCTCCGATTATTCACCCGTTCACCATCGAAATTTATTTCCCGATCTGAGGTGGTACTAAATTTTTGTGTGTCCGTCTATTTTTTAGCAATCTAGAATTTTATACTTGGCACGCACATGCTGTGGCCTAGGGAATCCATCCCCCTTATTTGCATGCCCATGTAACCATGAAAAGACTATCTCTCGCACTGTGCGGTAGATACTCGGAGTTCACACAGGGTGCCCAAGACTAGGACGGCCCGTTTTGTTTTTCTGCTTGATTTATTTTTATTTTTACATTATTTCGTAATTCAAATGTTTCAAAAAAGTTTAGAATTTTTTTTAAATCTTCGATACCGTCTTCCCCTTTTTAAAAATGTTTGGAACATTAATTTATTTTCGCTTTTCAGTTTTTTTCCAAATTTAGAAATATTCCAAAATTGATTGGGACTTAAAAACATGTATTTTAAAAAATATTTGAAATTTTAAATATATTATTGTTTTACTAAAATATTCATAGATCCAAAAAATGTGTGCGTTTAACAACACATTTTATAAAATTATTCCGAGTGTTCAAAACATGTTCCGTGTTCAAAAGTCGATCACAAATTAAAAAATATTTGGTTTTTCATAAAAGGTTCATGTCTTCAGAAAATGATGTTGTTTCAAATTTTGTTCATGTTTTTTTTCTAAAATGGATGGAATATTAATATATTGTTCGTAATTTTGAAAAATGTTGACATTTCCAAGAATATTCGACAGTCCATATTTTTAAAAAAGTTCCGAAAATATTTTAGATTCGACGTTGAACTATGTTCTTAAATATTCACGCTGGCCATTGGTTAGCAGTAGGCCTTAGGGGCACACGCTCGGGCCTTTAAGGTCATGTGTTGAAACATACAACATGTCGTTATTTTTTGAATTATTACTCATGTCATGCAAACACAGGTTATTTTGGTGTCTGTTAGTGGGCTGGCCTAGATGCGAATTGTTGTGCATCCCACATGCTATTTGACGCAACTAGTGTCATATAGTAGCTCCCACACAGTTGTCCTAAGTAAAGAAAAAATATACATCTAGATTTTGTTCTGTCCATTCCACAACCCCTGTTACATGTCGGGTTGAGAGTAGTTGTTATTTGTGTGCAGGTGCTGTTTATGTTGTGTTGCTTGGTTCTCCTACTGGCTCGATAACCTTGGTTTCACATCTGAGGGAAATACCTACCGTCATTGTGCTGCATCATCCCTTCCTCTTTGGGGAAATACCGATGTAGCTTCAAGCGACATCAGAGATGCATAGCAACGAGAGGGGAGAGTGTGTCCACGTACCCTCGTAGGCCGAAAGAGGAAGCGTTAGGTTAACGCGGTTCATGTAGTCGAACGTCTTCGCGATCCAACTGATCAAGTGCCGAATGTACGGCACCTCCGAGTTCAGCACACGTTCAGCTCGATGACGTCCCTTGAAATCTTGATCCAGCAAAGTGTCAAGGGAGAGTTTCTTCAGCACGACAGCGTGGTGACGGTGATGGTGATGTGATCCGCGCATGGCTTTGCCTAATCACTATGACAATATGACCGGAGGAGTAAACTGTCGAGGGGGGCACCACACACGGCTAAGAAACAACTGTTGTGCCTTGGGGTCCCCCCTACCCCCGTATATAAAGGAGGAGGGGAGGAGGCGTCCGGCCCTAGGGGGCACGCCATGGGGGAAACCGAATAGGACTCCAAGTCCTATTCGCCCCCTTCCTTTCTTACGGAGGGGGAAAGAGGATGTGAGAGGGGGGAGGAGAAGGAAAGGCGGGTGCGCCCCCTCCCCTAGTCCAATTCAGACTCCCCATGGGAGGGGGCACGACCACCCCTTGTGGGCTGCCTCCTCTCTCCCTTATGGCCCATGTAGGCCCATTACTTCACCGGGGGGTTCCAGTAATCCCTCGGTGCTCCGAAAAAATACCGGAACCACTCTGAAACCATTCCGGTGTACGAATACCGTCTTCCAATATATCAATCTTTACCTCTCGACCATTTCGAGACTCCTCGTCATGTCCCTGATCTTATTCGGGACTCCGAACAATCTTCGGTCACCAAAACACATAACTCATAATACAAATCGTCATTGAATGTTAAGCGTGCGGACCCTACGGGTTCGAGAACTATGTAGACATGACCGAGACACATCTCCGGTCAATAACCAATAGCGGAACCTGGATGCTCATATTGGTTCCTACATATTCTACGAAGATCTTTATCGGTGAAACCACAATGAAAACATGCGTAATTCCCTTTGTCAACGGTATGTTACTTGCCCGAGATTCGATCGTCGGTATCCTCATACGTAGTTCAATCTCATTACGGGCAAGTCTCTTTACTCGTTCCGTAATGCATCATCCCGCAACTAACCAATTAGTCACATTGCTTGCAAGGCTTATCATGATGTGCATTACTGAGAGGGCCCAGAGATACCTCTCCGATACTCAGAGTGACAAATCCTAATCTCAATCTATACCAACCCAACAAACACTTCGGAGACACCTGTAGAGGATCTTTATAATCACCCAATTATGTTGTGACATTTGATAGCACACAAGATGTTCCTCTGGTATTCGGGAGTTGCATAATCTCATAGTCAAAGGAATATGTATAAGTCATGAAGAAAGCACTAGCAATAAAACTTAACGATCATTATGCTAAGCTAATGGATGGGTCTTGCTATCACATCATTCCCCTAATGATGTGATCCCGTTCATCAAATGAGAACACATGTCTATGGTCAGGAAACTTAACCATCTTTGATTAACGAGCTAGTCAAGTAGAGGCATACTAGGGACACTTTGTTTTTTCTATATATTCACACAAGTATCAAGTTTCCGGTTAATACAATTCTAGCATGAATAATAAACGTTCATCGTGATATAAGGTAATATAAATAACAACTTTATTATTGCCTCTAGGGCATATTTCCTTCAGTCTCCCACTTGCACTAGAGTCAATAATCTAGTTCACATCGCCATGTGATTTAACACCAATAGTTCACATCTTTATGTGATTAATACCCATAGTTCACATCGCCATGTCACCAACACCCAAAGGGTTTACTAGAGTCAATAATCTAGTTCACATTGCTATGTGATTAACACCTAAAGAGTACTAAGGTGTGATCATGTTTTGCTTGTGAGAGAATTTTAGTCAACGGGTCTGCCACATTCAGATCCATATGTATTTCGCAAAGTTTCTATGTGTATAATGCTCTGCACGGAGCTACTCTAGCTAATTGCTCCCACTTTCAATATGTATCCAGATCGAGACTCAGATTTATCTGGATTAGTGTCCTTGCATCGATGTAACTCTTTTCGACAAACTCTTTATCTTTATCACCTCCATAACTAAGAAATATTTCGTTAGTCCTCTTAGGTAACTAAGGATAACTTTGACCATTGTCCAGTGATCCACTCCTAGATCACTATCGTACCCCCTTGCCAAACTCATGGTAAGGTACACAATAGGTCTGGTACATAGCATAGCATAATTTATAGAACCTATGACTGGGGCATAGGGAATGACTTTCATTCTCTCTATATATTCAGTCGTGGTCGGGTTTTGATAGAGGCTAAGGTGTCCCGATGTTTCGATGAGATGGTGGCTATCGTTTTCTGTGGGAGTCGACCTTGACGATCCGACTACGAACGTGCGAGACGTCGCGCCTTAGCAATCGCTAAACCAACTTCCGAGGGTTATTGACCACGCCGGAGCACGATCAACCTGACCACGAGGGTCTGTTTCCTGCGAGCAAACGAAGAACAAGCAAGAAACTGAGATTGCAATCGGGATATTGCGAATATAAGATGACAGCTTTATTGATCAAGGTGGGGTTCTGTGACGTCTTGGTCTGGTCGTTGGACACAAACGAAGTACGCGAAGTTGCAGCTATGGCGAACTTTTAATCTAAACAAAACCCAAAGTCTAAACGACGCCCTAAGGGCTGTATATATGGAGGAAGAGGGGGGAATTTCGTGGCCCTTGAGGGTGGGGTCCAAAACCAACCCTAACTCTTGTTTCCCCACACATACGGACTCTAAAAATAGCCTATACTTAAGTATTTCGAAATTACATGGGCCTGGCCCATTAATAAGGTGACGCAGCACCTAGAATAGCCTATGGACGAATATTATGAAGTGGCATCTTGTATATTTCGTCCAAGGCTTCATGCACTCCTTATGGCGGCTTCAAAGTCCTGAAATCATCACTTATAACTCCGTTCTTGATCCCCTTGCGCATGCCATCAACTCCATGCGTGTTCTTGCTCCAATGTTCATCCTTCTCCAAGCTAGGCCCTTCATTTGTAAGCAAAACAAATGTATCCAATTTAGGCAGCATCATAATCTCATGAACATTAGAATCATTACCAAGAAACGAAAGTACCTGGTAATTTAATTGGCGTGCGCGAGCTCTAGTAATTGGTCCAGTATATGTAACAGTAGGGGCTGTGGGTGTAACAATGGTATTGATGTCCTCATCATCCTCCCCTTCTTGAAATGAAGTCGTCCTCGACGGAAGCGCATCTTCCTCACCCAAATAAGGCTTCAAATCTGCAATGTTAAAAGTGGGACTAACCCCAAAATCTACAGGTAGCTCAAGTTTATATGCATTATCATTTATTTTCTCTAACACCTTAAAAGGACCATCAGCACGTGGCATTAGCTTTGATTTGCGCAGATTAGGAAATCTATCTTTACGCAAATGTAACCAAACAAGATCTCCAGGCGCAAACACAACATGTTTTCTACCCTTATCTCCAGCAAGTTTATATTTAGCATTCATACGCTCAATGTTTTCCTTAGTTAACTCATGCATTTTTAAAATCAATTCAGAACGTTCTTTAGCATCAAAATTAACCTTCTCTGAAGATGGAAGAGGCAACAAATCAATAGGTGCACGAGGTAGGAAACCATACACAATTTCAAAAGGGCACATCTTAGTAGTAGAATGCAATGAACGATTATAAGCAAATTCAATATGAGGCAAGCATTCTTCCCACATTTTCTTGTTATTCTTCAAAACAGCCCTAAGCATAGTAGACAATGTTCTATTGACTACTTCAGTTTGTCCATCAGTTTGGGGGTGACAAGTAGTACTAAAAAGCAGCTTAGTCCCCAACTTAGCCCATAAACATCTCCAAAAGTGGCTAAGAAATTTAGTATCACGATCTGAAACAATAGTATTTGGCACACCATGTAAGCGAATAATTTCAACGAAAGAACAAATCAGCAACATTAACAGCATCATCGCTTTAATGACATGGTATAAAGTGTGCCATTTTCGAGAACCTATCCACGACAACAAATATGCTATCCCTCCCCTTCTTTGTTCGAAGTAAACCTAAAACAAAGTCCATAGATATATCCTCCCAAGGAACACTAGGTACAGGCAAAGGCATATATAAACCATGAGGATTGAGTCGTGACATAGCTCTTTGACATGTAGTGCAGCGAGCAACAAAACGCTCAACATCCCGTCTCATCTTTGGCCAAAAGAAATGTGTAGCAAGTATATCCTCCATCTTCTTGACGCCAAAGTGTCCCATTAATCCTCCTCCATGCGCCTCCTGCAACAACAAAAGACGAACGGAGCTACCTGGAATGCATAGCTTGTTAGCACGAAACACAAATCCATCGTTAAGAACGAACTTGTTCCAAGTTCTCCCTTCCTTACAATTCTGCAATACATCTTTAAATTCAGCATCCTGAACATATTGATCTGTGATGGTCTCCAAACCAAATATTTTAAAGTCAAGTTGTGAAAGCATAGTATAACGACGAGACAAGGCATCAGCAATAACATTTTCTTTACCCTTCTCGTGTTTAATAACATAAGGGAAAGTCTCAATGAATTCAACCCATTTAGCATGTCTACGGTTCAGTTTTGCTTGACTTTTAATGTGTTTCAAGGATTCATGATCAGAATGTATAACAAATTCCTTGGGCCATAAATAATGTTGCCATGTTTCTAAGGTTCGAACAAGAGCATATAATTCTTTATCATAAGTAGAATAGTTCAGACTAGGCCCACTCAATTTTTCAGAAAAGTATGCAACAGGTTTTCCATCTTGTAATAACACACCTCCTAATCCAATTCCACTAGCATCACATTCAAGCTCAAAAGTCTTATTGAAATTAGGAAGTTGGAGTAACGGAGCATGTGTCAACTTATCTTTCAATACCGTGAAAGCTTCTTCCTGTGCGGTACCCCAAACAAAAGGCACATCCTTCTTTGTAAGCTCGTTGAGAGGTGCAGCAATGGTGCTGAAATCTCTCACAAAACGCCTATAGAAACCAGCGAGGCCAAGGAAACTCCTCACTTGTGTGACCGTTTTGGGCTGCGGCCAACTCTCAATAGCTTCAATCTTGGCTTTATCAACTTCAATTCCCTGTGGAGTAACAACATAGCCAAGAAAAGATACTCGGTCGGTGCAAAAGGTGCACTTTCCAAGGTTTCCAAACAAACGTGCATCACGTAGAGCAATAAAAACAGCACGTAAATGTTCCAAATGTCCTCCAAAGATTTGCTATAAATCAATATGTCATCAAAGTAAACTACCACAAATCGTCCAATGAAAGCACGTAAAACTTCATTCATTAACCTCATGAAAGTACTAGGTGCATTAGTTAACCCAAAAGGCATGACTAACCACTCATATAATCCAAACTTAGTTTTAAATGCTGTTTTCCATTCATCACCCAATTTCATACGAATTTGATGGTATCCACTACGCAAATCAACTTTGGAGAATATTGTAGAGCCACTCAATTCATCAAGCATATCATCTAGCCTAGGAATAGGATGACGATAACGAATAGTAATATTATTTATGCCTCTACAATCAACGCACATACGTGACGTACCATCCTTTTTCGGCACTAAAATGATAGGAACAGCACAAGGACTAAGGGATTCGCGTATATAACCTTTGTCGAGCAGTTCTTGTACTTGACGCATAATCTCCTTCATCTCCTCTGGATTGGTACGGTATGGTGCACGGTTGGGTAGCGAAGCACTGGGAATTAAGTCAATTCGATGCTCAATCCCTCGAATAGGTGGTAATCCCGGTGGCACGTCTTGTGGAAAGACGTCAGCGAACTCCTGCAAAATGTTAGTGACAGCAGGGGGCAAAGAGGAAGGCACGTCCTCGAATGAAAATAATGCCTCTTTTCACGCAAAAGCATAGCAAACATATTTGCTAAAATCTAGCTCATCAATATCAGATTTGGTGGCAAGTAAACATGCACTTTTCAATTTAATTTCAGAAACAACAGTAGATGGTTTATTATTAGGCTTCATTTGGTGCTCAAATTCTTTTGCCACAATCTGATTTTCACTCTTATTTGTCTCCTGTTTTGCTTTATTAGCTCTATTA
Organism: Triticum urartu; assembly: GCF_003073215.2. Taxonomy (NCBI): domain Eukaryota; kingdom Viridiplantae; phylum Streptophyta; class Magnoliopsida; order Poales; family Poaceae; genus Triticum; species Triticum urartu. The sequence goes on from NC_053023.1 coordinate 270,566,248, forward strand.
ATATCATCTTTCAAAATGGAATCAGGAGTCATAGGAAGCAAAGTAATATTTTTATCGTTATGAACAAGAGTATACTGATTGTTTCTACCATGGTGTACAGAATTTTTATCAAATTGCCATGGTCTACCAAGTAATAAGGAACATGCTTGCATAGGTACCACATCACAATCAACATAATCAGCATATGTAGAGATACTAAAATGCACACGAACAGTACGTGTTACCTTAACCTTGCCGCTGTTGTTGAACCATTGGATGTAGTAAGGATGTGGATGTGGTCTTGTGGTGAGAGATAGCTTCTCCACCGTCTCCATGCTAGCCAAGTTATTGCAGCTCCCTCCATCTATGATCACGCGAACAGAACGTTCCTTCACAACTCCCTTTGTATGGAACAAATTATGCCTCCGATTTTTCTCAGCTTGTGTAACCTGCACACTCAAAACACGTTGAGCATCTAAACATTCATACCTGTCAGCATCTTCAGGAGCCATGTATTGCGTCTCATGATCAGAATCGTCTCCACCGTGTTCGTCACGTGTAATAAGAGCCAAAGTCTCCTCATCATAGTCACTAGCGGACTCATACACACCATCCTCAGTAACAATCATCACACGCTTAGATGGGCATTCTCTCACATAATGACCTCCACCCTTGCAACGTCGACAAATAATATCATGTGTTTGCCCTGTTGATGCCATGGATGAAGAAGAGCTCTTTGCAGGCCCAGAAGGTGTGCTCTTGGCAGATAGTGGTGATTGTGCTTGCTTTATTGTATCACGGTTGGAGGTGGCAGCCGACGGAGGTGCCGGTGTAGCAGAACGTGTGGAAGTAGATGATGCACGTGGTGTCCATGATGAAGGTCGACCTGCAGAAAAGTTAGTCCGCGCCAATGCCTGTCGATCCTGCACTTCACGTTCAGCTTTACAAGCAAGATGGAATAAACGAGTGATATTAGTATACTCCTTATACTCTAGAATGGTCTGGATCTCTCTATTTAATCCACCCATAAAACGTGCAAGCATAGCTTCATTCTCCTCAACAATACCACATCTAATCATGCCAGTTTGTAATTCCTGATAATATTCTTCTACAGAATTTTTTTCCCTGTCTTAAGCGCTGCAATTTTTGAAGTAATTCACGTTGATAATATGGTGGAACCCAACGAGTACGCATAGCAGTTTTCAAAGCAGCCCAAGTAGCAGGAATAGGATATAATCTACAATGCTCAGACCACCAAACACATGCAAAACTAGTGAATGCACAAACAGCAGCAGGAACACGTCTCTCCTCGGGATATTGTAAACATGTAAATCGTTGTTCAGTTTCTAACTCCCAAGTAAGATATATATCAGGAACATATCTACCCTCAAATGGTGGAATATTCAATTTAAATTTAGGGAGATGGTCATGATCTCGTACCTGAGGGTGAGCCCTACCATTGCCATTATTTGCATGTGGACGACCTGATGGTTGCTGTGCTGGTGGTGGCACGTAGTTCTGATTTTGATCAACCTCATCCTCATAATCTCCCACATAATCATCCTCCTCCACATCAGCAGTAGGAGCCACAGAAGTATCAACAGCAGCACCAGCAGTTTGGCCCGACTGAAGAGGGACACGGCTCGCTCGGCAGAGGGCTGTTTCCCGACGTGGAGGTAGTCGGTGTTGTTGCTGTTGTTGCAGAGGTGCGGCAGGAGCAGCCGGTGGTGGTGGTGGAAAACGCGAAAGCAATTCAGCAAACCTGTCATCGAGCTTTGTTTCGAACGTCTTCTCCATGTCATCTATCTTCTCCATGGCCTCTTCAAATCTGTTTAGCACATCCTGCACCTGTCCATTCATCATTTGCTGAAATTTATCATGCAACTCCTGATTCGTCATGTTCTCCCAGTCAGTCTCGTCGGCTTGTGATCCTGCCATGGTTAGCAACAATAGAAAACACACAAGAATATGATCCTACAGAATACTAACAAGAGGTGGTGGTGGCGGGTGTCACAAATCCGTCAAGCAAATCTCAAATTCTTACCAGTTCTTACCCAGCAGCAGGCGGTGATCGGCAGCCGTTGTAGTCAAAACTCTCAAAAGCTTGGATAGAGCGATTGCCAGGGAGAGTCAAACGCACGACGTAGAGGTATGTGGAGCTGGGAAGGCTTATAGTATGGTAGCAAAAAGGGTCAGCAATAATTAATTCAGAGATGCAAAGTTGAATAAACGCTCAACGACGGTACTGTGCTGGTCCTAGGCTAGACCGTGCTAGAGACGCGAGCCTAGAACACTAACAAAATCACGGCGCTGCACGTAAATAAGGGAAAAGCACACTCTGGAACTTTTGTTTTTTTTCGCTTTTTTTTTTGCGCTCTCTTTTTTTTTGCGCTCCTCTTTTTTTTTGCGCTCCTCTTTTTTTTTTGCGAAAAATTACTATAATGGCGAGTGTCTCAAAACTCTTCCCTCGTCAAACTGATAGTATGGGCACGAAAAAAAATTTCCACTTTTTTTTTCGGAAATCAGGGCAGCGACGACGAAAAAGTGCGACAAAAAATCACTATGATGGCACGTGGCTCAAAAGACTCAGAAAAGCCTAAAAATAGGATAGGGAAAAAAAAATTTTGCCCGAGAAAATTTTGGCCTAAAAACTGCCCGGGGGTCTCCAGACTCTTTTTTTTTTTCCGAGACCTACGCAGGCAAGGAAACACGAATCGGAATTGAGATTGATCTCAAGAACAAACCTAATATGAGAAGAACTCGGATTGGTGGTGGATATATGGTTGTGGTATATGGCAGCGGTGGTGGTATATGGTAGCGGTGGTGATGTGGTATATGGATATGGATTCAGAGCGGTGGCGGAGAAGCAAAAGTGGTAGATGGGCGATGATGATGGTGCGGCGGCGGCGTGACAACTTATGACCAGAACTCGAAACTCTAAAAGACTAGACTCTAAGACCAGCAGCTTGACACGACGATGCAACCGCAAATTCAACAAAGCAAAAACCCTAAAAAGATTATGCAAAGGCTCAGATTGGTTCGGATATGATGAACTAACCCTAATTTTTTTTGTGTGGCTTTTTCGTGGACTGTAGGTATGAAGAACATACTCGATCTAATCTACGAAAAACTGTAAAATCTCACCGAGCAACCTGGATATCTGATACCACTTGATAGAGGCTAAGGTGTCCCGATGTTTCGATGAGATGGTGGCTATCGTTTTCTGTGGGAGTCGACCTTGACGATCCGACTACAAACGTGCGAGACGTCGCGCCTTAGCAATCGCTAAACCAACTTCCGAGGGTTATTGACCACGCCGGAGCACGATCAACCTGACCACGAGGGTCTGTTTCCTGCGAGCAAACGAAGAACAAGCAAGAAACTGAGATTGCAATCGGGATATTGCGAATATAAGATGAAAGCTTTATTGATCAAGGTGGGGTTCTGTGACGTCTTGGTCTGGTCGTTGGACACAAATGAAGTACGCGAAGTTGCAGCTATGGCGAACTTTTAATCTAAACAAAACCCAAAGTCTAAACGACGCCCTAAGGGCTGTATATATGGAGGAAGAGGGGGGAATTTCGTGGCCCTTGAGGGTGGGGTCCGAAACCAACCCTAACTCTTGTTTCCCCACACATACGGACTCTAAAAATAGCCTATACTTAAGTATTTCGAAATTACATGGGCCTAGCCCATTAATAAGGTGACGTAGCACCTAGAATAGCCTATGGACGAATATTATGAAGTGGCATCTTGTATATTTCGTCCAAGGCTTGATGCACTCCTTATGGCGGCTTCAAAGTCCTGAAATCATCACTTGTAACTCCGTTCTTGATCCCCTTGCGCATGCCATCAACTCCATGCGTGTTCTTGCTCCAATGTTCATCCTTCTCCAAGCTAGGACCTTCATTTGTAAGCAAAACAATGTAATCAATTTAGGCAGCATCATAATCTCATGAACATTAGAATCATTACCAAGAAACGAAAGTACCTGGTAATTTAATTGGCGTGCGCGAGCTCTAGTAATTGGTCCAGTATATGTAACAGTAGGGGCTGTGGGTGTAACAATGGTATTGATGTCCTCATCAGTCAAGTTCTCCCAGTCAGTCTCGTCGGATTGTGATCCTGGCATGGTTAGCAGCAATAGAAACACACAAGAATATGATCCTACAGACTACTAACAAGTGGTGGTGGTGGCGGGTGTCACAAATCCGTCAAGCAAATCTCAAATTCTTACCAGTTCTTACCCAGCAGCAGGCGGTGATCGGCAACCGTTATAGTCAAAACTCCCAAAAGCTTGGATAGAGCGATTGCCAGGGAGAGTCAAACGCATGACGTAGATGTATGTGGAGCTGGGAAGGCTTATAGTATGGTAGCAAAAAGGGTCAGCAATAATCAATTCAGAGATGCAAAGTTGAATAAACGCTCAACGACGGTACTGTGCTGGTCCTAGGCTAGGCCGTGCTAGAGACGCGAGCCTAGAACACTAACAAAATCACGGCGCTGCACGTAAATAAGGGAAAAGCACACTCTGGAACTCTTTTTTTTCGCTCTTTTTTTGCGCTCCTCTTTTTTTTGGCGAAAAATCACTATAATGGCGAGTGTCTCAAAACTCTTCCCTCGTCAAACTGATAGGATGGGCACGAAATTTTTTTTCCACTTTTTTTCGGAAATCAGGGCAGCGACGACGAAAAAGTGCGACAAAAAATCACTATGATGGCACGTGGCTCAAAATACTCAGAAAAGCCTAAAAATAGGATAGGGAAAAAAATTTGCCCGTGAAAATTTTGGCCTAAAAACTGCCCGAGAGTCAAACGCACGACGTAGATGTATGTGGAGCTGGGAAGGCTTATAGTATGGTAGCAAAAACGGTCAGCAATAATCAATTCAGAGATGCAAAGTTGAATAAACGCTCAACGACGGTACTGTGCTGGTCCTAGGCTAGACCGTGCTTGAGACGCGAGCCTAGAACACTAACAAAATCACGGCGCTGCACGTAAATAAGGGAAAAGCACACTCTGGAACTCTTATTTTTTTGCTCTTTTTTTTCGCTCCTTTTTTTTGCGCTCCTCTTTTTTTCGCTCTTTTTTTGCGCTCCTTTTTTTTGCGCTCCTCTTTTTTTTTGCAAAAAATCACTATAATGGCGAGTGTCTCAAAACTCTTCCCTTGTCAAACTGATAGGATGGGTACGAAATTTTTTTTTTCACTTTTTTCGGAAATCAGGGCAGCGACGACGAAAAAGTGCGACAAAAAATCACTATGATGGCACGTGGCTCAAAAGACTCAGAAAAGCCTAAAAATAGGATAGGGAAAAAAATTTGCCCGTGAAAATTTTGGCCTAAAAACTGCCCGGGGGTCTCCAGACTCTTTTTTTCCGAGACCTACGCAGGCAAGGAAACACGAATCGGAATTTAGATTGATCTCAAGAACAAACCTAATATGAGAAGAACTCGGATTGGTGGTGGATATATGGTTGTGGTATATGGCAGCGGTGGTGGTATATGGTAGCGGTGGTGGTATATGGATACAGATTGGTGGTGGTATATGGATATGGATTCAGAGTGGTCGGTGGCGGATAAGCAAAAGTGGTAGACGGGCGATGATGATGGTGCGGCGGCGGCGTGACAACTTATGACCAGAACTCGAAACTCTAAAAGACTAGACTCTAAGACCAGCAACTTGACACGACGATGCAACCGCAAATTCAACAAAGCAAAAACCCTAAAAAGATTATGCAAAGGCTCAGATTGGTTCGGATATGATGAACTAACCCTAATTTTTTTTCTGGCTTTTTCGTGGACTGTAGGTATGAAGAACAGACTCGATCTAATCTACGAAAAACTGTAAAATCTCACCGAGCAACCTGGAAATCTGATACCACTTGATAGAGGCTAAGGTGTCCCGATGTTTCGATGAGATGGTGGCTATCGTTTTCTGTGGGAGTCGACCTTGACGATCCGACTACGAACGTGCGAGACGTCGCGCCTTAGCAATCGCTAAACCAACTTCCGAGGGGTTATTGACCACGCCGGAGCACGATCAACCTGACCACGAGGGTCTGTTTCCTGCGAGCAAACGAAGAACAAGCAAGAAACTGAGATTGCAATCTGGGATATTGCGAATATAAGATGAAAGCTTTATTGATCAAGGTGGGGTTCTGTGACGTCTTGGTCTGGTCGTTGGACACAAACCGAAGTACGCGAAGTTGCAGCTATGGCGAACTTTTAATCTAAACAAAACCCAAAGTCTAAACGACGCCCTAAGGGCTGTATATATGGAGGAAGAGGGGGGAATTTCGTGGCCCTTGAGGGTGGGGTCCGAAACCAACCCTAACTCTTGTTTCCCCACACATACGGACTCTAAAAATAGCCTATACTTAAGTATTTCGAAATTACATGGGCCTGGCCCATTAATAAGGTGACGCAGCACCTAGAATAGCCTATGGACGAATATTATGAAGTGGCATCTTGTATATTTCGTCCAAGGCTTCATGCACTCCTTATGGCGGCTTCAAAGTCCTGAAATCATCACTTATAACTCCGTTCTTGATCCCCTTGCGCATGCCATCAACTCCATGCGTGTTCTTGCTCCAATGTTCATCCTTCTCCAAGCTAGGCCCTTCATTTGAAAGCAAAACAAATGTATCCAATTTAGGCAGCATCATAATCTCATGAACATTAGAATCATTACCAAGAAACGAAAGTACCTGGTAATTTAATTGGCGTGCGCGAGCTCTAGTAATTGGTCCAGTATATGTAACAGTAGGGGCTGTGGGTGTAACAATGGTATTGATGTCCTCATCAGGTTTTGAGTCTTACTCAACTTCATACCTTGTAAGACAGGTAAGAACCCTTTTTTGACTGATCCATTTTGAACTCCTTCAAAATCTTGTCAAGGTATGTGCTTTGTGAAAGTCCTATCAAGCGTCTTGATCTATCTCTATAGATCTTGATGCTCAATATATAAGAAGCTTCACCGAGGTCTTTTATTGAAAAAATATTATTCAAGTATCCTTTTATGCTATCCAGAAATTCGATATCATTCCCGATCAACAATATGTCATCCACATATAATATCAGAAATGCTATAGAGCTCCCACTCACTTTCTTGTATATACAAGCTTGTCTGAAAGTCTGTATAAAACCTTATGCTATGATCACCTCATGAATGCGTATATTCCAACTCCGAGATGCTTGTTGCAGTCCATAAATGGATCGCTGGAGCTTGCACACTTTGTTAGCACCTTTAGGATCAACAAAACCTTCTAGTTGCATCATATACAACTATTCTTTAAGATATCCATTAAGGAATGCAGTTTTGACATCCATTTGCCAGATTTCATAAAATGCGGCAATTGCTAACATGATTCAGACAGACTTAAGCATAGCTACGAGTGAGAAAATCTCATCATAGTGAACACCTTGAACTTGTCGAAAACATTTTTTGCGACAAGTCGAGCTTTGTAGATAGTAACACTATCATCAGCGTATATCTTCCTCTTGAAGACCCATTTATTCTCAATGGCTTGCCGATCATCGGGAAAGTCCACCAAAGTCCACACTTTGTCCTCATACATGGATCCTATCTCGGATTTCATGGCCTCAAGCCATCTATTGGAATCTGGGCTCATCATCGCTTCCTCATAGTTTGTAGGTTCATCATGGTCTAGTAACATGACATCTAGAACAGGATTACCGTACCATTCCATGGGGAACATGCTCTGGTTGACTTGCGAGGTTCGGTAATAAGTTGATCTGAAGTTTCATGATCATTATCATTATCTTCCTCTCTAGTTGGTGTAGGCATCACTGGAACTAATTTCTGTGATGAGCTACTTTCCAATTCGAGACAAGGTACAATTACCTCATCAAGTTCTACTTTCCTCCCACTAATTTCTTTCGAGAAAAACTCCTTCTCTAGAAAGGATCCATTCCTAGCAACAAAAATCTTGCCTTCGGATCTGTGATAGAAGGTGTACCCAACAATTTATTTTGGGTATCCTATGAAGACGCACTTCTCCCATTTGGGTTTGAGCTTATCAATTTGAAACCTTTTCACATAAGCATCGCAACCCCAAACTTTAAGAAATGACATCTTTGGTTTCTTACCAAACCATAGTTCATACGGTGTCATCTCAACGGATTTAGACGGTGCCCTATTTAGCGCGAAAGCAGTTCTCTCTAATGCATAACCCCAAAACGATAGTGGTAAATCGGTAAGAGACATCATAGATCGCACCATATCTAATAAACTACGGCTATGACGTTTGGATAGACCTTTACGTTGTGGTGTTCCAGGTGGCGTGAGTTGTGAAACTATTCCACATTGTTTTATATGAAGGCCAAACTCGTAACTCAAATATTCGCCTCCACAATCAGATCGTAGAAACTTTATTTTCTCGTTACGATGATTCTCCACTTCACTCTGAAATTCTTTGAACTTTTTCAAATGTTTCAGACTTGTGTTTCATTAAGTAGATATAGCCATATCTTCTCAAATCATCTGTGAAGGTCAGAAAATAACAATACCCGCCGCGAGCCTCAACACTCATCGGTCCACATACATCAGTATTTATTATTTCCAATAAGTGAGTGGCTCGCTCTATTGTTCCGAAGAATGGAGTTTTAGTCATCTTGCCCATGAGGCATGGTTTGCAAGCATCAAATGATTCATAATCAAGTGATTCCAAAAGTCCATCCGCATGGAGTTTCTTCATGCGCTTTACACCAATATGATCTAAACGGCAGTGCCACAAATATGTTGCACTATCATTATCAACTTTGCATCTTTTGGCATTAATATTATGAATATGTGTATCACCACAACCGAGATTCAGTGAACCATTTACACTCGGTGTATGACCATAGAAGGTTTTATTCATGTAAACAGAACAACAATTATTCTTTGACTTAAATGAATAACCGTATTTGCAATAAACATGATCCAATCATATTCATGCTAAATGCAAACACCAAATAACATTTATTTAGGTTTAACACTAATCTTGAAGGTAGAGGGAGTGTGCGATGGTGATCTTATCAACATTGGAATCACTTCCAACACACATCGTCACCTCGCCCTTAACTAGTCTTTGTTCATTTTCCATCTCCTGTTTTGAGTTCCTAATCTTAGCAACTAAAACGATATCAAATACCCTGGGTTTACTATGAACACTAGTAAAGTACACATCAATAACATGTATATCAAATATACCTTTGTTCACTTTGCCATCCTTCTTATCCGCCAAGTATTTGGGGTAGTTCTGCTTCCAGTGACCATTCCCTTTGCAGTAGAAGCACTCAGTTTCAGGCTTATGTCTAGCTTGGGGTTTCTTCACGGGAGTGGCGACTTGCTTGTCATTCTTCTTGAAGTTCCCTTTCTTTTCCTTTGCCCTTTTTCTTGAAACTAGTGGTCTTGTCAACCATCAACACTTGCTGCTTTTTCTTCATTTCTACCTTCGTCGATTTCAGCATCGCGAAGAGCTCGGGAATCATTTTCGTCATCCCTTGCATATTATAGTTTATCACGAAGTTCTAGTAGCTTGGTGATAGTGACTAGAGAACTCCGTCAATCGCTATCTTATGTGGAAGATTAGCTCCCACTTGATTCAAGCGATTGTACTACCCAGACATTCTGAGTACATGCTCACTGGTTGAGCCATTCTCCTCCATCTTGTCGGCAAAGTACTTGTCAGAGGTCTCATACCTCTTGACATGGGCATGAGTTTGAAATACCAATCTCAACTCTTGGAACATCTTATATGCTTTGTGGCGTTCAAAACATTTTTGAAGTCCCGGTTCTAAGCTGTAAAGCATGGTGCACTAAATTATCAAGTAGTCATCATACCGAGCTTGTCAACCGTTCATAACGTCTGCATCTACTCCTGCAACAGGTATGTTACCTAGCGGTGCATCAAGGACATAATTCTTCTATGCAACAATGAGGATAATCCTCGGACCACGGACCCCTTCCGCATTATTGCGAATATCATCTCTCAACTTAGTTTTCTCTAGGAACATATCAAAAACATAGGGGAGCTACAACGCGAGCTATTGATCTACAACATAGATATGCAAATACTATCAGGACTAAGTTCATGATAACTTAAGTTCAATTAATCATATTACTTATGAACTCCCACTTAGATAGACATCCCTCGAATCATCTGAATGATTACGTGATCCAAATCAACTAAACCATGCCCGATCATCACGTCAGATGGAGTAGTCTTCAATGATGAACATCTCTATGCTGATCATATCTACTATATGATTCATGTCCGACCTTTCGGACTAGTGTTCGAGGCCATGTCTGTACATGATAGGCTCGTCAAGTTTAACCCGAGTATTCCGCATGTGCAAAACTATCTTGCACCTGTTGTATGTGAACGTAGAGCCTATCACACCCAATCATCACGTGGTGTCTCAGCACGACAAACTGTCGCAATGGTGCATACTCAGGGACAACACTAATACCTTGAAATATTAGTAAGGGGTCATCTTATAATGCTAACGCCGTACTAAGCAAAGTAAGATGCATAAAAGATGAACATCACATACAATCAAAATATGTGACACGATATGGCCATCATCATCTTGTTCCTTTGATCTCCATCTCCAAAGCACCGTCATGATTTCCATCGTCACCGGCTTGACACATTGATCTCCATCATAGCGTCGTGGTCGTCTCACCAACTATTGCTTCTACAACTATCGCTAACGCATAGTGATAAAGTAAAGCAATTACATGGCGTTTGCATTTCATACAATAAAGTGACAACCATAAGGCTCCTGCCAGCTGCCCACAACTTTTACAAAACATGATCATCTCATACAATAACGTATATCACATCAAAACATCTTGACCATATCACATCACAACATGCCCTGCAAAAACAAGTTAGACATCCTCTACTTTGTTGTTGCAAGTTTTACGTGGCTGCTACGGGCTTCTAGCAAGAACCGTTCTTACTTACGCATCAAAACCACAACGTGATTAATCAAGTTTGTTGTTTTAACCTTGAACAAGGACCGTCCGTAGTCAAATTCGATTCAACTAAAGTTGGAGAAACAGACACCCGCCAGCCACCTTTATGCAAAACTAGTTGCATGTGTGTCGGTGGAACCAGTCTCATGAACATGGTCATGTAAGGTTGGTCCGGGTCGCTTCATCCAACAATACCGCCGAATCAAAATAAGACATTGGTGGTAAGCAATATGATGATCACCTGTTGGGGAACGTAGTAATTTCAAAAAAAATCATATGCACACGCAAGATCAAGGTGATGCATTGCAACAAGAGGGAATAGTATTGTCCACGTACCCTCGTAGACCGTAAGCGGAAGCGTTATGAGAACGTGGTTGATGTAGTCGAACGTCTTCACGATCCAACCGATCCAAGTACTGAACGCATGGCACCTCCGAGTTCAGCACACGTTCAGCTCAATGACATCCCATGAACTCCGATCCAGCGGAGCTTCACGGGAGAGTTCCGTCAGCACGACAACGTAATGACGGTGATGATGTTGCTACCGACGCAGGGCTTCGCCTAAGCACCGCTACGATATGATCGATGTGGATTATGGTGGAGGGGGGCACCGCACACAGCTAAGGGATCAATGATCAACTTGTGTGTTCTAGGGTGCCCCCCTGCCCTCGTATATAAAGGAGCAAGGGGGAGGCTGGCCGGCCCCTGTAGGGCGTGCCAGGAGGAGGAGTCCTCCTCCTAGTAGTAGTACGACTCCCCTTTCCTACTCCTACTAGGAGGGGGAAAGGAAGGGGGAAAGGGAGAAGGAAGGAGAGGAAGGAAAGGGGGAAAGGGGGCCGGCCCCCTAGTCCGTTTGGGCTAGGGGGGCCGCACGCCCTTCCTCCTCTCTTCCACCACTTGGCTCATGATGCCCAATACTTCTTCCCTGTATTCCCGTAACTCTCCGGTACTCCGAAAAATACCTGAATCACTCGGAACCTTTCCGATGTCCGAATATAGTCATCCAATATATCAATCATCACGTCTCGACCATTTCGATACTCCTCGTCATGTCCCCGATATCATCCGGGACTCCTAACTACCTTCGGTACATCAAATAACATAAGCTCATAATACCGATCGTCACCGAACGTTAAGCGTGCGGACCCTATGGGTTCGAGAACTATGTAGACATGACCGAGACATGTCTCCATTCAATAACCAATAGCGGAACCTGGATGTTCATATTGGCTCCTACTTATTTATGAAGATCTTTATCGGTCAAACCGCATAACAACATACGTTGTTCCCTTTGTCATCGGTATGTTACTTGCCCGAGATTCGATCGTCGGTATCCCAATACCTAGTTAAATCTCGTTACCGGCAAGTCTCTTTACTGGTTCTGTAATGCATCATCCCACAACTAACTCATTAGTTGCATTGCTTGCAAGCCTTATAGTGATGTGTATTACCAAGGGGACCCAGAGATACCTCTTCGATACTCGGAGTGACAAATCCTAATCTCGATCTATGCCAACTCAACAAACACCATCGAAGACACCTGTAGAGCACCTTTATAATCACCCAGTTACGTTATGACGTTTGGTAGCACACAAAGTGTTCCTTCAGTATTCGGGAGTTGCATAATCTCATAGTCAAAGGAATATGTATAAGTCATGAAGTAAGCAATAGTAATAAAACTTAACGATCATTATGCTAAGATAACGGGTGGGTCTTGTCCATCACATCATTCTCCTAATGATGTGACATCGTTCATCAAATGACAACACATAACTATGGTCAGGAAACTTAACCATCTTTGATTAACGAGCTAGTCAAGTACAGGCATACTAGGGACAATTTGTTTTGCCTATGTATCCACACATGTATCAAGTTTCCGGTTAATACAATTCTAGCCCGAATAATAAATATTTGTCATGATATAAGGTAATATAAACGACAACTTTATTATTCCTTCTAGGGCATATTTCCTTTAGCGGCTGGCCTCGATCTCTTGATTGGAGTGGGGGAGGCGGCTGGAGAGGGATCTGTGGCCAGCAGGGAAGGATCTGAAGTTGCGGCAGAGCAGGCAGCCGGCGAGGGAACTACAGACTGCGGCGGGGAAGGGCGGCCGGCGAGGGAGCTGTGGACCGCCGTGGGGAAGGGCGGCCAGCGAGGGAGCTTCGGGCCGTGGCAGGAAGGGCGGCCGGCATGGGAGCTTCGGACCCTGGCGGGGAACGACGGCAGAGGAGCCCGATGGAAGGGAGGAGAGGCGGCGGAGAAGCCTGGCGGAGGGGAGGAGCAACGGAGGAAGACGCCTCCTGGTCGATTTCAAATCGGGGGTACTTTTTTACTTCCACACCATTTCACCTGGTCGGAACAAAACCTCCAACGACAAAGATTATGGAACAAAGGAAGTATATACAAATTCCACCATTCTACAACCAAAATTGATGGGTGCGGCAACGCGTGCCATCATTGTCTAGTCATGACTAATAACCAGTGGCGGACCAGGAATTCAAGTTAGCCAGGGCAAACATGTTAGGAAAAAAATGAAGCACAAATGCAAGTGTTTACAACACAATAAATGGCCTCGAAAGATTCAGTTTCAATATGGATAAGATTCAACTATTAAGAACATGGGAAATTATATTAAAAAACATCTTTGAAACTACTAACATGGTCTCTTGTTGCCTGAATACTTATTGGCTGTAATAACATGACCCATGTAACACCCCAGTGTAATGATGCTACACTAACCCCAGGGGTTAAGTTAATCATTCTGCTAAACAAGTGTTTGATCATCCTTGGATCTCTCTCATTTCGAATTCCAGTTGAATTCAATTTCAAATTCCGAGTAAAATTCAAAATTGCTCAAACATGAAAACTAAAATGATCATCGTGTGCCAAATAATCCATACTTAATATTGGTGGTGAACCAACATTTTTGCAAAGTGTTTAAGTGGCCAAAACTACTTAAAATAGTGACCTAAGCAATAAATTAAATGCCTTTTCAATTTATAAAATGTGCAAACTATGTCAAAAAGTCTCACAATCTTTTTGTGGCAGTGCACATTAATTCTTTGAAATTGTTTTGTCCAGTGGCATAATTTTGCAAAGTCATTATTGGCGAAAAAGAAAATGCAAAAGCTACATGAAAAGAAAAAAACAAAAAGAAAAGAAAAAGGGAAATCAGAGGAGAGAGAGAAAGCCCCCTGTCCCCCTGGGCCTAAGCCCATTGCACTGGCCCGGCCCACCTTACCCCCTTGTCTTCTTCCCCTCCCCCTGTACGAGCGACTGAGCCCGCGCATCTCCACCGGACCCCCCCCCTCGCTGGCTCCGAGGAGGGGATAAGGTCGCCGCCCCCGGACGCCTCGAGTCCGCCCCCTCACCTACCGCCACTCCCGCTTCTCCGTCCCCCACTCTCCCCTTCTCTCTCTCCCTCTCCTTCGTTTGGAGAGGAGGCCGACGAAGTCGCCGCCGTGCCTTGCTCGTCTCCGTGGCCACATCCACCGCATCACTTTGTCAACGCGTCTGTCGTCTTCGTCATCGTCTTCCTTGGTGTCTGGTGATCGTAGCTGGAACCTAGAGGCGCTGCAGCACCGGGAATCCGCTGTTCCCATCTCTGATCGCCGCCGCCTCCTTCCTCTCCGACGTCACCTCTGCGCTCCTGTTCACTCACGAGGCTTCCTTGCACCCGCACGGTGAGCACCGCACGTCCTCCCCTACCTCCCCCTTGTTGTGCTGCGTATAACGTCGCCGCCATGGATGGCCGAGCTGAGCTCCATTGTGCCACTCATCGTCGTCGCTTCTGTCGATGCCATGGTTGTCCGAGCGCGGGAACGTGCTTAGCGTATCTCCGCGGTTCGAATGTGCCCCCACTACGCCGCTAGCCAAACCCTCTAGCCTCGTTTTTGACCGCGGCCGAACGCCGGCGTCCGCCCACCTCTCATCTTCGTTGTTCCAGCCCGTTATGGACCGTGCCACTACCGTAGATGGATGCGGTGTCGAACACCCGATCAAACGCGCCTAGCCGCACCTCTCCCCATGCCTCGTAGCGTTTTTCCGGTGAAGTCTGGCGATCCTCCGCCGCGGATTTGGTCGCCGGAGCTCTCTCCGGCGCCGGCGCCGACGTGGCACAGTGGGCCCCGCCCCTAGGTCACTGACTAGTGGGCCCGGGTGGCCCTGTTGATTGGGTTGACCAAGTCAACTGCTAACTAGGCTGCCTAGTGAGACTGACATGTGGGCCCCACTTGTTTAAAACATTTTAGAAATAAATAAATATGTTAATTAGTTTTAATCATTAGTTAGTCACTAACGGGGGCCCACCCCTCTAATTAGCCTATTAGTTTAGTTTAAATTACTATTAGAGCAACAGAGGCTGACATGTGTGTCCCATTGGACCCACAGGTCAGGTTTGACCCTGGTCAGCGAGTCTGTTGACTGCTGACGTCATCCCCACGCAGTGCTAACGTCATAATGAATTTATTTAATTTAAATAATTCCAAAAAATGTTTAAATCTTTAGAAAATCATAGAAAATAAACCGTAGCTCAGATGAAAATGTTTTCTACATGAATGTTTCTCAAAACAATCCAATGAATCCGAATACGCGGTCTGTTCATCTGTCACATGCCCCTAGCATGCTGAACATGGAACCGACCCGTCTCTTTCATCTGTCCGGAATCCGTCTAACGTTGGGAAATCATCCTCGGATGTTTCCCCCCTCCGTCTACAGCGTGTAGCACTACGTTAGGTCAACCCTAGCTCTGCCTATTGTCATGTCATGCTTAGTGATGCATTTGTTTGCTCTATATTTACTGTTTCTCCCCACTCTTCTCTCTGGTATACCCCGAGACCAATGCCGACGCCCCTATGATCGACTACGTCGACGAAGACACTTCTTCTTTTTCAGCAGAGCTTCCAGGCAAGCCAACCCCCCACATTCATTCTGATATCGCCCATTTCTTTCCCTCTCATGCTTGCATTAGAACTGCTACTACCTTTTGTATGATCCTATTCTGATGCATAGCCTGTTCTTGTTACCTGCTTATTCTAAAATGCTTAGTTCAAGTTGGTTAGTGATCCACCAGAGACCCCCCACCTTGTCCTAGTTGTCCTGCTTTATGTTCGATGACTCGATCAACATGATCGATGTCCAGGCCCCGACACCACACATCACGCCCCTTAGTTGTACGACTCTGCAGAGTTATTATCAAGTGCCGAGGGTGATACCTCATCAGCACTTTTGATGTTAACCCTGTTGTGTAGCTATTCGCTCATCGTCATCGAGGGTGATTCCTCCTTGCCCACTCCCGATAATGACTCTGTCGTGCAACCCCTCAAGTGTGGACCTCGAGGGTGATTCCTCCTTCATTCACCTTGACAATAACATCAGGTGGAATTCCATCAAGGGTGATTCCTCAGGGTTCCCCTTGGTGTTAGACACACGATTACTATGGTTACTATGACTTTACACTGAACTATGTTACTAAAGACGAGTCGGCCCTGAGGGCTACCCACGCGAGCTTAATTGCGAGTGATGTGGAGTCTAGTTGACCTGGAAGGTGCCCGCAAGATAATTACAAGGCGTGACCGGGCATTCTTAGCCCTTTCCACGAGTCCTCGAGACGGGGTGACAGGGTCTCATCTTTCGTGAGTCTCTGCTTGTTACCGCGCCTTCATAATCCACTATGATTTGGATATTTGATCCGAGGGGCCTCTGGCCTGATAGCACTAACCATCACGTGGGCATAGTATGGGCGTTCTGCGTCGTATTCATCAGCCAAAGCTTAATAGACGTCATGCGACTGAGCGACGCGCGCTAGGATGGACTACATAAGCACCTGCCATTTTAAGGAGGTAGCTAGGTCTGCTCACCGGCCGCCCAAGCAACATGAAGGAGTTCCCAGGGCGATGGCCCAAGACCCTGGGGGCATAGGTTTAGTCCAGCGTGCTGACCTCTCTATTAAGCCTTGGTGGGTTGTGGTGTATCGTTTGGACAAGGCCGAGCATGACCAAGGAAAGTGTGTATAGCTGGAGTTAATCAAGCTGGTGGGTAAGTTGGTGCACCCGTGTAGGGAAGAAAACATCTATCGATAGCCTGTCCTACAGTAACGGACGCTCGGAGTTGTATCCCAGTCGATACAACTAGAACTGGATACTTGTGATGAGAAATGGATAGTATGGTTCTGGGATGGCTTTCTCGCAGGGGTTTGAGGAAGGATCACTGGGCGAGGTTGATAACACTACTAGTACTTTACATTATGTTGATCCGTACTCTTCTAAATGCTGCAAGATGCTTAAAGATGCTAGTATTCGATAGGCTAGGCTTTCCCCTTCTCTTCTGGCATTTTGTAGTTTAGTCCATAGATACAACCCATTCCTTTGATACAGATGCATACTTAGTTTAGATCTGATGTAAGTCTTGCGAGTACTTTGGATGAGTACTCACAGTTGCTTTCATACCTCTTTTTCCCCCATACCCGATTGTTGCGACCAGATGACGGATCCCAAGAGCCAGCCGACACCACTGATGACTGCTACTACCCTGAGGGTGCCTACTACTATGTGACGGCCGCTGACGACATGGAGTAACTAGGAGGCTCCCAGGTAGGAGGCCTTGCCTTTTCGATCGTTGTTGCTTTTGTGCTAGCCTTCTTAAGGCAAACTTGTTTAACTTATGTTTGTACTCAGATATTGTTACTTCCGCTGACTCGTCTATGATCGAGCCCTTGTATTCGAGCCCTCGAGACCCCTGGGTTGTAATATAAAGCTTGTATTATTTTAATTTGTGTCTAGATTTGTGTTGTGATATCTTCCTGTGAGTCCTTGATCTTGATTGTACACGTTTGCGTGTATGATTAGTGTACGGTCAAATCAGGGGCGTCACAAGTTGGTATCATAGCCGACTGCCTGTAGGATCCCCCATTCCAAATCCTTGGCCGAAGTTGAGTCTAGTCACTGAAGAACTTTCACTAACATGGATGTGTGTCTTACAGGCCCACATCGCCATTTGGGTGGTATTAGGATCTTTTACTCCTCGGTCTTTACTCTGGGACTCTGAACCCTCTTCTACCCGGGTTAAACGAATTTGCTAACTCTAACATTAGGATCCCGTTACCACATTCACCCCAAAGTTGGATAATCCCTAGTTATTCCTTAGAGTAGTATTTTGAACAATACCCACACTATCATTTGACTCCTTTGAAACCTCTTTGTTTTCAGATGGAACCCACGAGGCAGGTCGTGCGCCACATGAAGGCCATTGGTGTCCCAGGTTCACCTGCTATGTTAGCTGAGATGATGACCTATCTGGGTTATCGCTGGCACCCTGAGTACACCGTGTATGAGCAGTACCAGGACTTTAACCAGGAGCAGTACCGTGCCATCGTCCATCTCTACTCTCGGGAGTATGACTCCACTACTATGCTGCACGCCGCTCATGGTGTTGAAGTCACCATCGATATGGTAGTCCACGATGCTGCTTATGCTGCTCTGACACGTCTTCGTGGAGAGTATCGGGAGTTGGACACCTCCCCTTTCAGGCACATTGCTATCGCATTCAATGTTGGTGTGGAGGGATACTACATTGCTGGCTACTCCACTGTCACCCGAGAGCCCTTCTACCATCAGAAACTAGTTCTGCATGCTGATGGGCTGGATAGAGCTAACCGAGCTCTTCGCCACGAGTTGTACACCACCCATCAGCACCTTTACCATGCTCTTACGCTGTTGCACCCCCTTGTCCGATCTGGTGATCTGTCACGATCTATGACCTACCTAGCCAGGACTGTGATGCCCCAGGGTGTCGGCTGGCCAGATGTGGAAGGCTACTCTCCCGCACTTGGTCCTCTTCTGCCACCTGAGCATTGGGTTCTGCACCAGAGTATCCGCGAACCCCAGACTACTGACGTGGAGGACTTCCCGTCGCATCACTACTAGCTGTCAGGCTACACCTACCTCCACAGTTCCTCCTGGGACTGATGTAGGCTTGCTTATTAGTATTAGATGACTTCATCGCGAGCCTGCGTGCCGCCTATGATGTCTTTTAGTCTATGTACTGAACTCTGTGTACCGAACTCTATGCATGATCCCTTTTGTAAGATATGCCGACTACTATGTAGTATCTATTGTGCTGCTTTCTTTATGCTTGTTTCATCATGAATGATTCTTGTCCTTGCAAATTTCGCAATGCTGAACTACCCCTGTTAAATATTAGCACGATGGTTAGACCAGGTGGTCGTCGTTGTGGTGGCTATGCCCCACCACCGCCTGAGTACATGGCTGGTATGATCCAACAGCTTGAACTGAATCGCCGGTTCATGGAGAATATGATGGCTTAGTTTCCTCGCCCCAATATGAACCAGCAGCCAGCCCAAGTTTGATGAGGACATGGCTACCACAGTTACACCCATATCCCCTACTGTTTTACCTCTTGGAACAGTTGCTAGAGCTCAGATACGCCAATTAAATTATCAGGTACTTTCGTTTCTTGGTAATGTTTCTAATGTTCATGAGAATATGATGCTGCCTAACTTAGATACATTTGTGCTGCTTGCAATTGAAGTGTCTAGCATGGACAAGAATGTTGGACATTGGAGCATGGTCAAGCACGGAGATGAAGGTGCATGCGAACAGAACAAGAACGGAGGTTCAAGTGGAGATTTCCGGACTTTGAAGCCACCATGATGACATACAAGATGGTGGACGAAATATACAAGATGGCCTTTCATAAATTTCGTCCATAGCTTATTATTGGTGTTGCGCCACCTTATTTTGGGCCAGGCCCATGTAATCTATTTTTAGAGTCCATATTGTAGGGAAAACGACTTAGGAGGTGTTTTAGTCCCACCTTGCCAAGGGTGGACAAAATCCGCTCTCTTTTCCCTATAAATATAGCCCTTAAGGCATCGTTTAGACTTGGGTTTTGTTTAGATTAAAAGTTCGCCATAGCTGCAACTTCGCGTACTTCGTTTGTGTCCAACGACCAGACCAAGACCGCTTATGAAACCCCACTTTTATCAAGTGGTATCAGTTTTCAGGTTGCTCGGTGAGATTTTACAGTTTTTCATAGTTTAGATTGCATCTGTCATTCCAACGAAAAAAAGAGAATCATTATCTCTTGGGAGTTTTAAACGGAAAGAGCATTCAAGTGCGGGTCTGTTTCCTTGGGAGTTTTAAACGGAACCCAAAAAAAAGGTACCTGCCAGATTTTGTTGGGATCCGTGCCAAAAACAAAAAAAAAGTGTGCCTTGTTGTGCTATAGACTACTAGTACGTCCTAGTACTTTGGTTGTGGTTCTCTAAAGAAAAGTGATTTGGTTGTGGTAAAAAAAAGAGGTTGTGCTGCACGGTTGGATTTCTTTGAAGAACAGAGCAGCCCACAAAAACGTGAACGAAGGCTTGTACCAACGTGTGGTGTTGTTGGTGTTTGTTGCTATCGGTCTGAGCTCGAGAAAATAAAACGGCTTGATCCGTGTGGAAAAAGGGGCAGCTTCGGTTTGGTTAAAAAAAAGTTGCACAGTTTCTAGCATTGTTTCCTTTTGCCCTTTCATTGATCCAGTCCTCGGTAAAAGAAAGATATCCCCGGTTCAATTCAGTGCGTGAATTTTGTCTGTGTCTTAGGCTCGCGTCTCTAGTACAGTCTAGCCTAAAACCAGCACTCGACTACTTTGAGCGATTATTCAACTTGCATTAATTAACGTGGTGGTAGCATTTTTCCCCACATATATATAAAGTCATCCCAGCTCCACATATTTCTACACCGTGTATACATACGTTCACCTGACAATCACTTTACCCAACTTTTGGAGTTACTTGACACCGCTGGTTGCCGATCACCGCCTGCTGCATGGTAAGAACTTGTAAGACATTGATATTTGCTTTACTGTGAGCGTTTTACCACCACATCCTAGTAGTTATAGGAACATTATTTTTGGATTTTGTTTCTTGTTTCTACTAATCATGACAGGATCTAGGGTCAATTCATGGGCTTTGTCGATCGCAGGAAACGTGCCACCACCTTTGCAAATTCCACAACGATCACGAGAGGTGCATAAACATCCAAATGCGCATGATTAGGTTACTGTTCCTATACCATCATTTAATGGCCGTTTTAGACCTGCTTTATATATTGAATGGGAATTCGACATAAATAATATATTTGCTTCCCATAATTTTGATGAACGTAAAAACGTTAAGGTTGCAGTTGGTTCTTTCACTGGTTATGCTATAGTTTGGTGGAGTGAATATTGTCGACTACACCCTAATGATATACCTACTACTTGGGATGATTTGAAACTTGCCATGCGACATACATTCGTTCCCGCTTATTATACTCGTGACATGATTAAAAAGTTGCAACATTTGAAACAAGGTAGTGACACCGTAACGAAATATTATGATACTTTACAAACTACCTTCCTGCATTCCTCTTTAGAAGAAAGTGAAGAAGATTTTATGGATAGATTTTGGGGAGGATTAAATCGTGAGATTCAGGAGATACTAATTCATGAAGAGTGTTATCCTATGGACCATCTGTTTCATCTTGCTTGCAAAGCTGAACAGGAAATAAAACGACGTGTTGCCCACAAGGAGAACAGGCACGAGATGCACATTCCAAGAGTTGATACGATTGTCCCTTCAACTACTAGGCATACTATGACAACCACATCCGTTGTTGTGCGGACTACATCACCTCCACCATGTGACACATCATCATCGAGAGTACCTACATCATCTGAGTTGATCATAAGAGGTAATGACAAAAGTACTAATCTTCCACCACCACGTGAGTATGATGAATGTCTTGTCAATTTAAATGCACCATGCGGTGAGCTACCCACAACTTTGATCACACCAGCTATTTTAGAGGACTATGTTGATGTTTTGACTTTGCCATGTGTTCAAACAATTTTGAGTGAACCCATTGAATTAACTATCGATGCAAAAGAATCAAGTGAATCAGGGAATAAATCAGATTTGTGATAGAGGCAAAGGTGTCCCGATGTTTCGATGAGATGGTGGCTATCGTTTTCTGTGGGAGTCAACCTTGACGATCCGACTACGAACGTGCGAGACGTCGCGCCTTAGCAATCGCTAAACCAACTTCCGAGGGGTTATTGACCACGCCGGAGCACGATCAACCTGACCACGAGGGCCTGTTTCCTGCGAGCAAACGAAGAACAAGCAAGAAACTGAGATTGCAATCTGGATATTGCGAATATAAGATAAAAGCTTTATTGATCAAGGTGGGGTTCTGTGACGTCTTGGTCTGGTTGTTGGACACAAACGAAGTACGGGACGTTGCAGCTATGGCGAACTTTTAATCTAAACAAAACCCAAAGTCTAAACGACGCCCTAAGGGCTGTATATATGGAGGAAGAGAGGGGAATTTCGTGGCCCTTGAGGGTGGGGCCCTTGAGAGTCTATATTGTAGGGAAAATGACTTAGGAGGTGTTTTAGTCCCACCTTGCCAAGGGTGGACAAAATCCCCTCTCTTTTCCCTATAAATATAGCCCTTAAGGCATCGTTTATACTTGGGTTTGTTTAGATTAAAAGTTCGCCATAGCTGCAACTTCGCGTTCTTCGTTTGTGTCCAACGACCAGACCAAGACGTCACAGAACCCCACCTTGATCAATAAAGCTTTCATCTTATATTCGCAATATCCCGATTGCAATCTCAGTTTCTTGCTTGTTCTTCGTTTGCTCGCAGGAAACAGACCCTCGTGGTCAGGTTGATCGTGCTCCGGCGTGGTCAATAACCCTCGGAAGTTGGTTTAGCGATTGCCAAGGCGCAACGTCTCGCACGTTCGTAGTCGGATCATCAAGGTCGACTCCCACAGAAAACGATAGCCTCCATCTCATCGAAACATCGGGACACCTTAGCCTCTATCAAAGTTACTCTATAGGATTTCATGCACCTCAACCCAACCATTTACCACACCTCAGCTCAGCCTCTGGATGCTGATGATTGGCTCCATGACATCACCTATGAGATGGAGTCTGCTGATGTAGCCCTACCAGCTATGTCACCTTTGCTTCCTTCTTTCTGAAGGTACCCGCTGCTCAATGGTGGGATCGCCACAGGCATACTCTGCCGGTTGGAACAATCATCACCTCGCCATATTTTCAAGTTGCTTTCCATGACCGCTTCATTCCTCAGGGAGTCATGGACCGGAAGAAGCGCGAATTCCACAACCTCACCCAAGGCAACAAAACTGTGGAAGCTTATCAGCGGTAGTTTCTGGACTTGTCCCGCTATGCTGAAGAAGACATTGCAACTGATGCTCGCAGACAGGAGAAGTTCCGTGATGGACTACAAGCTGACATCAAGCTCGCACTACTAGTGCATGACTTTGGTGATTTCGCTACCTTGGTGAACAAGGCCATCAATATCGAAACTGGTAACTGGTCTGCAAGAACACCAGAGCTCTCACAGGCGTAATTGTGACACAGGCTCATCTTCGGGCCTGTCAGCGCAGAAGCATCGGATATGGATTCCCCACAGCATGTATCATCCAACTGCACCTACACCAAGACAGTCCTATGCTGCTCCGCGTCTGCCTCCTCCACCAACGAGGCAGCCTCTTTGGACTGCACCACCCCAAGCTCCTGCTCCCAATCCCAATGATGGTTTGTGCTTCAAGTGTGGCCTTCCAGACCGTTCCAGGAACTGCTTTCAGAATCAGAATGAGCTAGCTCTGCCTTCTAATGCCCATGGAAACAATCAGCCCTGCAACAACAATGTTAGACCTTATGGTCGTGGTCAGGCTAATAATGTTGATCTGAATGAAGCTCAAGACTAACCTGCTACTGTGATGGGTACTCTTCTCGTTAATTCAGTATGTGCTTCTATTTTATTCAATTCAGGATCATCACATTCATTCATTTTAGAAAATTTTGCATATGCACACGACATTCGATGCGAGCCCATGAACATTCTGATTGTGGTACGCACCCCTGTGGGTCAGTGTCGAACTACCATGATTGGTCGCGACGTCCTCGTTGAAATCGAAGGATTGGAATTTCATGTTTCTCCCATTATTCTGGAGTCTTCCAACATTGACCTCATTCTGGGAATGGAATGGTTGAAAGCACATAGCGCTTCTATCGTTTGTTCCACCAAAGTCGTTCATCTCCTACATCCTTCCGATGAGATAGTAAGCTACCATGCTCAAATTGTTCAAAACGCTGAAGCATGACTTTATGTCTTGAATGTGTTGAACGCAACACCTCTTGAGGAAATTGAAAATATTCCAGTTGTTCGCGACTTCTTAGACGTCTTTCTAGAAGAACTTCCAGGAATACCCCCTGCTCGGGCTGTTGAGTTCGTCATCGACTTGAAACCAGGCACCGTTCCGATCGCCAAACGACCCAACAAGATGTTGCCTCATGAGATCCTTGAACTTAAGGAGGAAATCGAAAAATCTCTTCATAAGGGTTTCATTCGTCCAAGTTCCTCTGCTTGGGGAGCACCTTCTCTCTTCATCGAGAACAAGGACATAACGAATTGTTTGGTCCAAGACTACCATCCTATCAACCAAGCTACAATTCAGAACAAATATCCCCTTCCTTGGATCAATGATGTGTATGATCAACTGCCTAGTTCACCAGTGTTCTCCAAACTTGACTAGAGGTTGGGTTACCACCAGATCCGTGTTCGTGCAGAGGATATTCCAAAGAGCGCATTCATCACTCGTTATGGTTCAGTACACCGTCTTTTGGATTGACCAATGCTCTAGCCACATTCTCTCGTCTAATGAACTACAAATTCATGAATTACCTCAACAAGTTCGTCGTGGTCTATCTGGATGATATTCTAGTATATTCAAAGAATAAAGAAGAACATGCTGAACATCTTTGTCTTGTTCTGGAAAAGCTACGAGAGCATCAGCTTTATGCCAAGTATTCCAAGTGCGAATTCTGGTTACCCGAAGTCACCTACCTTGGTCATGTCATCTCCAAGGATGGTATTGCCGTCAACCCAGAGCGCGTTCAGGCTATTCTTGACTGGACCCCTCCGAAGACTGTTAAGCAAGTCAGAAACTTTCTCGGACTTCCCAGTTATTGTCGTTGCTTCGTCGAGAACTTCTCCAAGATTGCCAAGCCCCTGACTAATCTGCTTCACAAGGGCGTTAAGTTCGACTAGACTGAAAAATGTCAGGAAAGTTTCTAGGCACTCAAGGACAAGCTGACATCTACCCCAGTGCTTGCTCCCCCTGATTCTCGCAAGGACTTCATCATCTATTGCGACGCTTCACGACAAGGATTAGGTTGTGTCCTAATGCAAGAGCGTAGAGTGATTGCTTATGCCGACCGTCAAGTGCGTCCTCATGAAGAGAACTACCCAGTTCACGACCTCGAGCTTGCTGCGGTTATCTTTGCATTGAAGCTATGGCAACAGTACCTTATTAGTAATCGCTGCGAGATCTTCACTGATCATCAGAGTCTGAAGTACTTGTTTACTCAGCCAGATCTGAACCTCCGTCAGCAGCGATGGATGGAAGCTATTGCTGACTACAATTGCGGTATATCCTATACCCCTGGTAAGGCTAATGTAATGGCCGATGCCCTAAGCCGCAAGTCTTATTGCAATAATCACATGGTCTACAAAGCTCAACCCCGCCTTTATGAAGAACTTTGCAAGCTGAACCTTCAACTAGTTCTATAGGGTTCTGTGAATAACCTTGTCCTGGAACCAACTCTTCTCAAATCTATTAAGTCTGCACAAGCCAAAGATGCTCATGTTGATCCGATGAAGGGGGTCTTGCCTTAGAGAAATCCAGAGATTTCTCACTTGGTGAAGATGGAACCTTATACTTCAGAGATCGTATTGTAGTACCCCGGTTTGATTTTATGACAGAGAAGGTGATGAAAGAAGCACATGACACCCCTCTCTCTATTCATCCGGGAAGTACTACGATGTAACTAGACATCCGACAGAAGTACTGGTGGTCTAAAATGAAGCAAGACATTGCTCGATATATTGAAGAATGTGACATTTGTCATCGCGTCAAAGTAGAACATCAGAAACCGTCTAGACTTCTACAACCTCTCCCTATTCCTGAATGGAAATGGGATAAGATTCAGATGGACTTTTTCACTCGCCTTCCCAAGTCTCAGAAAGGTAACGATGCTATATTTGTCGTCATCGACCAATTCTCGAAGGTTGCTCACTTTCTGCCAGTCAGGGAGACAATCACTGCTAGTCAATTAGCAAACTTGTATATCTCCCGAATTGTGTCACTCCATGGCATTCCGAAGGAGATCAGTTCAGACCGTGGCAGTATTTTCACTTCAAAATTCTGGGATAGTTTCCAAGAGGCAATGGGAACTCATATTACCTGGAGCATTGCTTATCATCCCCAATCCCATGCCCAAGTCGATCGAGTCAATCAAATTCTTGAAGAGATGCTTCGGGCTTGTGTTATTTCTTTCGATAAGAAGTGGGAAGAATCTCTCCCTTATGCAGAGTTCTCTTATAAGAACAGTTAGCCAGCTTGAAGATGGCACCCTTCGAAGTGCTTTATGGACGTAAGTGTCGAACCCCTCTGAATTGGTCAGAAACTGGGGAACGGGCGCTCATTGGTCCGGACATTATTCAACAAACTGAAGAACAGGTTTGCATTGTTCGGGATAATCTCAAGGCGACCCAGTCCCGCCAAAAGAGCAATTATGATCGTAAATACTGGGGTTCAACTTATCAACCTGGTAAACAAGCTTATCTGCGTGTCACTCCTTTGAGAGGCACCCATCGGTTCGCAGTCAAGGGCAAGCTAGCTCCGCGGTACATTGGTCCCTTCTGCATTCTCGCCCGTCGTGAACTGGTGGCTTATGAACTGGAGTTGCCACCTTAGTTCTCTCACGTCCATGACGTCTTCCATGTGTCGCAACTTCGTCGCTACTTCAAGGATCCGTAACGTGAAGTGGATCCGGAACTAATTGAAGTTCAAGATGATCTAACTTATAAAGAGCATCCAATCTGCATTCTTGAAGAAGCTGAACGTCGAACCTGCCAAAAGGATACCAAGTTCCTCAAGGTACAAATGGTCGAATCATACTAAAGATGTAGCCACCTGGGAACGCGAAGATGACCTCCGTGCTGAATATCCTGATCTTTTCCCTTCTACCTCTTAATTCTCGGGACAAGAGTTTATTTTAGATGAGGAGAGTTGTAGCACCTAGGGTTAAGTTAATCATTTTGCTATACCTAATATTGGTGGTGAACCAACATTTTTGCAAAGTGTTTAAGTGGGCTAAACTACTTAAAACAGTGACCTAAGCAATAAATTAAATGCCTTTTAAATTTGTAAAATGTGCAAACCATTTCAATAAGTCTCACAATCTTTTTGTGGTAGTGCACATTAATTCTTTGAAATTGTTTTTTCCAGTGGCATAATTTTGCGAAGTCATTATTGGCTAAAAACAAAATGCAAAAGCTACTGGAAAAGAAAAAAAAGAAAAGAAAAAAGGAAATCAGAGGAGAGAGAGAAAGCCCCCTGCCCCCTGGGCCTTAGCCCATTGCACTGGCCCGGCCCACCTTACCCCCCCTTGTCTTCTTCCCCTCCCCACTGTATGAGTGACCGCGCACGCACGTCCCCATCGGACCCCCTCACCGGCTCCGAGGAGGGGATAAGGTCGCCGCCCCCGGACGCCTCAAGTCCCCCCTCACTTACCGCCACTCCCGCTTCTCCGTCCCCCCACTCTCCTCTTCTATCTCTCTCCCTCTCCTTCGTTTTGGAGAGGAGGCCGACGAGGTCGCTCCCGTGCCTCGCTCGTCTCCGCGGCCATAGCCACCGCATCGCTTCATCGACGCGTCTGTCGTCTTCATCATCGTCTTCCTTGACGTCTGGTGGTCGCAGCTAGAGCCTGGAGGTGCTGCAGCACCGGGAATCCGCCATTCCCCATCTCCGATCGCCGCCGCCCCGTTCGTCTCCGACATCACCTCTGCTCTCCCGTTCACTCACGGGGCCTCCTTGCGCCCGCACAGTGAGCACCGCACGTCCTCCCCTGCCTCCCCCTCGTTCAGCTGCGCATAATGTTGCCGCCATTGATGGCCGAGCTCAGCTCCGCCGTGCCGCTCATCATCGTCGGTTCCGTCGATGCCATGGCCGTCCGAGCGCGGGAACGTGCTCAGCGTATCCCCATGGTTTGAACGTGCCCCACTGCGCCGCTAGCCAAACCCTCTAGCCTCGTTTCCGACCGCGGCCGAACGGCGTCCGCCCCGCCTCTCGCCATCGTCGTTCCAGCCCGTTATGGGCCGCGCTGCCAATGTAGATGGATGCGGTGTCGAACGCCCGATCGAACGCGCCTAGCCACACCTCTCCTCGTGCCCGGTAGCGGTTTTCCGACGAAGTCCGGCGATGCTCCGTCGCGGATTTGGTCGCCGGAGCCCTCTCCGGCGCTGATGCCGACGTGGCATAGTGGGCCCCGCCCCTAGATCATTGACCAGTGGGCCCGGGTGGCCCGTTGACTGGGTTGACCCAGTCAACTGTTGACTGGGCTGCCAAGTGAGACTAACATGTGGGCCCCACTTGTTTAAAACGTTTTATAAATAAATAAATATGTTAAATAGTTTTAATCATTAGTTAGTCACTAACACCAGGGGCCCACACCTCTAATTAGTGTGTTAGTTTAGTTTAAATTACTATTACAGTAACAGAGGCTGACATCCCACTGGACCCACAGGTAGGTTTGACCCTGGTCAGCGAGTCTGTTGACTACTGACGTCATCCCCATGCAATGCTGACATCATAATGAATTTCTGTTAATTTAAATAATTCCAGAGAATGTTTAAATCTTTAGAGAATCATAGAAAATAAATCGTAGCTCTGATGAAAATGTTTTCCACATGAAAGATGCTCAAAAAATCCAACGAATCCGAATATGCGGTCCGTTCATTTGTCACATGCCCCTAGCATGCTGAACATGGAACCGTCCCCTCTCTTTCGTCTATCTGGAATCCGTCTAATGTTGGAAAATCATACTTGGATGTTTTCCCCCTCCGTCTACAGCGTGTAGCACTACGTTAGGTCAACCCTAGCTCTGCCTATCGTCATGTCATGCTTAGTGATGCATCTGTTTGCTTTGTATTCACTATTTCTCCCCCTCTTCTCTCCGGTAGACCCCAAGACCAATATCAATGCCCCTGTGATCGGCTACGTCGACGACGACACTCCTTCTTTTTCAGCAGAGCTTCCAGGCAAGCCAACCCCCCTTGTTCATTCCGATATCGCCCATTTCTTTCCCTCTCATGCTTGCATTAGAACTGCTACTACTTTTTGTAGGAACCTATTCTGATACATAGCTTGTTTTTGTTACCTGCTATCATACCTTACCTTCTTATTCTAAACTGCTTAGTTTAAGTTGGTTATTGATCCACCAGAGACCCCCCACCTTTTCCCAGTTGCCTCGCTTTATGTTCGATGACTCGAGCAACGTGATCCACGTCCAGACCCCGACACCACACATCACCCCCCTTAGTTGTACGACTATGCAGAGTTACTATTGAGTGCCGAGGGTGATACCTCATCAGCACTTCTGATGTTAACCCTGTAGTGTAGCTATTCGGTCATGGTCATCGACGATGATTCCTCCTTGCCCACTCCCGATAATGACTGTGTCGTGCAACCCCTCAAGTGTGGACCTCGAGGGTGATTCCTCCTTCGTTGACCTTGACGATAACATTAGGTGGAATTCCATTGAGGGTGATTCCTCAGGGTTCCCGTTGGTGTTAGACACACAGTTCCTATGGTTACTATGACTTTACACTGAACCATATTACTAAAGACGGGTCGGCCCCGAGGGGTACCCGTGCGAGCTTAATACCGAGTGATGTGGAGTCGGGTTGACCTGGAAGGTGCCCATGAGATAATTACGAGGCGTGGTCGGGAATTATTAGCCCTTCCCGCGAGTCCTCGAGACGGGGCGACGGGGTCACATCTTTTGTGAGTCTTTGCTTGTTACTGCGCGTTCATAATCCACTTTGATTTGGATATTTGATCCGAGGGGCCTCTGGCCTGATAGCACTAACCATCACGTGGGCATAGTATGGGCATTTTGCCTCATACTCATCAGACGAAGCTTAATAGACGTCATGCGACTGAGCGGCGCACGCCGGGTTGGACTGCGTAAGCACCTGCCTTTTTAAGGAGCTAGCTAGGTCTGCTCACCGGCCACCCGCACAATGTGTAGGTGTTCGTGGGGCGATGGCCCAATACCACTGGGGGCATAGGTTTAGTCCGGCGTGCTGACCTCTCTATTAAGCCTAGGTCGGGTTGCAGTGTATCGTTTGTCCGAGGCCGGGCATGACCCAGGAAAGTGTGTCCGGCCAGAGTTAATCGAGCGTGGTGGGTAAGTTGGTGCACCCCTACAGGGAAGAAAACATCTATCGATAGCCTGTCCTATGGTAACGGATGCTCGGAGTTGTATCTCGATCGATACAACTAGAACTGGATACTTGTGATGAGAAATGGATAGTATGGCTTTGGGATTTCTTTCTCGCAGGGGGTCGAGGAAGGATCTCTGGGCGATGTTGATAACACTACTACTACTTTACATTATGTTGATCTGTACTCTTCTAAATGTTGCAAGATGCTTGAAGATGCTAGTCTTTGATAGGCTTGGCTTTCCCCTTCTCTTATGGCATTCTGCAGTTTAGTCCACAGATACAGCCCATCCCTTTGATACAAATGCATACTTATTTTAGATCTGATGTAAGTCTTGCGAGTACTTTGGATGAGTACTCACGGTTGCTTTGATAACTCTTTTCCCCCATACCCGATTGTTGCAACCAGATGACGGATCCCAGGAGCCAGTCGACACCACTGATGAGTACTACTACCCCGAGGGTGCCTACTTGATAGAGGCAAAGGTGTCCCGTATTTCGATGAGATGTTGGCTATCGTTTTGGAGGAAATCAGCTTTGACGATCCGACTCCGAACGTGCAAGGACATCGTGCCTTGGAAATCGCAAAACCAACTCCGAGAAGTTATTGACCATGCCGGAGCACGATCAACCTGATCACGAAGGTCTGTTTCCTGCAGGCAAATGAAGAACAAGCAAGAAACTAAGATTGCAATCTGGATATTGCGAATATAAGAGGAAATCTTTATTGATCAAGGTGGGGTTCTATGACGCCTTTGTCTGGTCGTTGAACACAAACGAATTACGCGGAGTTGCAGCTATGGCGAACTTTAATCTAAACAAAACCCAAAGTCTAAAGGATACCCTAAGGGTTGTATATATGGAGGAATAGGGGGGGGAGTTTCGTGGCCCTTGGAGGAGGGGTCCGAAACCAACCCTAACTCTTGTTTCCCCACACATACGGACTCTAAAAATAGCCTATACTTAAGTATTTCGAAAATACGTGGGCCTGGCCCAAAGATAAGGTGACGCAACACCTAGAATAGCCTCTGTACGAAATTTATGAAGTGGCATCTTGTATATTTCGTCCAAGGCTTCATGCACTCATTATGGTGGCTTCAAAGTCCCGGAATCATCACTTGTGACTCCGTTCTTGTTCCCCTTGCGCATGCCATCATCTCCATGCTTGAACTTGCTCCAAGGTTCATCTTTCTTGTCCAAGCTAGGCCCTCCATTTGTAAGAAAAACAAATGTATCCAATTTAGGCAGCATCATATTCTCATGAACATTAGAATCGTTACCAAGAAACAAAGTACATGATAATTCAATTGGCGTGCGCGAGCTCTAGTAGTTGGTCCAGTATGTATAGCAGCAGGGGCCGTGGGTGTAACAATGGTTTGATGTCCACATCACTACTACTATGTGACAGCCGCTGATGACCAGGAGTAGTTAGGAGGCTCCCAGGTAGGAGGCCTTGCCTTTTCAATCATTGTTGCTTTTGTGCTAGCCTTCTTGAGGCAGACTTGTTTGACTTACGTCTGTTCTCAGATATTGTTGCTTCCGCTGACTGTTGTGTATTCGAGCTTATGTATTCGAGCCCTCGAGGCCCCTGGTTTGTAATATAAAGCTTGTATTATTTTGATTTGTGTCTAGAGTTGTGTTGTGATATCTTCCCGTGAGTCTCTGATCTTGATCGTACACATTTGCGTGTATGATTAGTGTACGATTGAATCGGGGGCATCACAACCCAAAACTCCAAGTAAAACCTACAACATGTAAAAAAAGAAAAAATGTGTCTAAATCTCATTGTCTACTAACATGATCGTGAAGGTGAGCTAGGGATTGGAATTTGGGAGGCATAGTAGGAATTTTTCTCGAATCAAACATGCTCGTACGCGTGGTGTATGTGGTGCGTTGGTTCCTGAAAAATAAAAAATGGACCTTCCATAAGTAACTAAAGCCCACAAAGTCCAACCATCTAGGCCCATCTTTTCTTTCTTCTTCCTCATGAACATAACTGTTCGACAGAAATGGATCTCATCGTCAATGGCACTACTCCCCTTCGACTAAAACTGAAAGGGGCCGAGCTGGGGAAACCTACTCCGCACCAGGAGAGCCAGGGCGGCCGCCCCTGCTCGCACCAATGGTTGGTCCACCACTGCTTATAACCCCCTACTATTACACACATAGGTCATCCAGGACCTCCTTTTCAGTACGACAACCCACCGGTTCCAACGCTTTATCTTCCTTGAATTCAATATTCAATTGATTTTTGATAAATCGAATTCAGTATTCTCAAGATATGCAGAAGTTCTGAAAAACTTATGGAATAAAAAATAATTGATTGGTTGCAAATTATAATTTGCTCCAAAAATAGAATAACCAACTAAGTATGATTAATTAATCATGTTAAACTAACAATAGAATTAGGTAAGCATTGATGCGGGTATCTACCGAAGCTATAAAATAAGCATTAACGTACTCTAAATATTCATAAGGTAAATGTTTGAAACACACAATCTTCTACATTGATTTTGCTAAAAAAATATGTACCTTTTGGATATGGAAGGAGAAATTCTAAGACCTAAAAAATTATGGAGATGCAAAGACTCAAGTCAAATAAACAATAGCAGATCCATTTTCACTGCGATCAATAATTCGACCATATAGGTATTGGTAGTAGTTAAAATCATTTAAATATTTGAGATGTACATTACAAATCCTATATGTGATCCACATACCAATATTGATATTAATATGGTGGCCGCGCTCATTGCACCCAGGGCATGCCATGGCATGCCAATGGTGCGCTTTGCAGCACGCTATAGTGCACCCATGCACTGTCTCCCGAGGTTGCCTCGACGTCCTCTACACACCCAGTTGTTGGCCCCTTCCTCCCTCTGCCTCATCTGCCCCCTTTCGAGCTCACTGAGCACCGCTTGAGCTCACCAGTCGCTGCACTCATGCGGGACCTCCTTGATGAGGACATGGCTACCACAGTTACACCCATATCCCCTATTGTTTTACCTCTTGGAATAGTTGCTAGAGCTCAGATACGCCAATTAAATTATCAGGTACTTTCGTTTCTTGGTAATGTTTCTAGTGCTCATGAGAATATGATGCTGCCTAACTTAGATACATTTGTGTTGCTTGCAATTTAAGGGCCTAGCACGGACAAGAAGGATGAACATTGGAGCATGGTCAAGCACGGAGATGAAGGTGCGTGCAAAGAGAACAAGAACGGAGGTTCAAGTGGAGATTTCCGGACTTTGAAGCCACCATGATGACATACAAGAAGATGGACGAAATATACAAGATGGCCTTTCATAAATTTCGTGCATAGCTTATTATTGGTGTTGTGCCACCTTATTTTGGGCCAGGCCCATGTTATCTATTTTTAGAGTCCATATTGTAGGGAAAACGACTTAGGAGGTGTTTTAGTCCCACCTTGCCAAGGGTGGACAAAATCCCCTCTCTTTTCCCTATAAATATAGCCCTTAAGGCATCGTTTAGACTTGGGTTTTGTTTAGATTAAAAGTTCGCCATAGCTGCAACTTCGCGTACTTCGTTTGTGTCCAACGACCAGACCAAGACCGCTTATGAAACCCCACTTTTATCAACACTTCATCCATACTCGCAATATTCAGATTGCTTAATCATATTCTTGCTTGTTCTTCGATTGCTTGCAGGAATAGACCTTCGTGGTCAGGTTGATCGTGCTCCAGCGTGGTCAATAACCTCCCGGAGTTGGTTTAGCGATTGCTAAGGCGCAACGTCGTGCACGTTTGTAGTCAGATCGTCAAAGTCGTCTCCACCAAATCGATAGTTATCATCTCATCGAAAGATCGGGACCCTCGCCTCTATCAAGTGGTATCAGTTTTCAGGTTGCTCGGTGAGATTTTACAGTTTTTTATAGTTTAGATCGCATCTGTCATTCATACCTACAGTCCACGAAAAAGCCAAAAAAAATTAGATTAGTTCATCCGTGTCCCAGACAGTCTAAGCCTTTTCTCTATTTTCACTTAGTTTTTGCATTAGTGAATTTTCAGTTGCATCGTGTGTCGAGTTGCTGGTTTTTAGTGTCTAGTCTTTTAGAGTTTCGAGTTCTCGTCACATTTTGTCCACGCCGCGTCCGCTCACATTATCATCCAGTTAGTTGTCATCTTCCGCTGCCACTTATTTTCTTTGCCGTCACTGTCAACATCACCACCATTCGTTTGCTATTGTCGTTCATCACCACCATCGCATTAGTTCATCTTGAGCCTGATTCATCTTGTCAAAAAAGTGAGAGAGATTTAGAGGGAGTATGGATCGAAACCTGGCTCTGATACCACTTGATATAGGCGAGGGTGTCCCGATATTTCGATGAGATGATAACTATCGATTTGGTGGAGACGACTTTGACGATCCGACTACAAACGTGCACGACGTTGCGCCTTAGCAATCGCTAAACCAATCTCCTGAGGTTACTGACGATGCCGGAAGCACGGTCAGCCTGACCACGAAGGTCTATTCCTCCAAGCAATCGAAGAACGAGCAAGAATATGATAAAGCAATCTGAATATTGCAAATATATATGAGGTATTCATAATGGTGGGGATCCGTAAGTGGTCTTGGTCTGGTCGTTGGACACAAACGAAGTACACGAAGTTGCCATGGCTAACTTTTAACTAAACAAATCCCTAGGAAAAAGCTACTAGATGGATCTACTTATATAGGAGCAAGGGGTGGCGGCCAAGGAGGTGGGAGGACGTCCCAAGGCAGCCTAAAACTAACCCTAGGTCGTACAAGGCTCATGGGCCCAAGTGGAGATAATGCAACACCTTTGGGCTTGTAGTTTGACTCGGATTCTGCTGCAACGTCAGATTGTTTCGTCCGTAACTCAACGCTCCGGACGAATTTCAAGGTGAATCCAATTGGCTTGGAAAAAGCACGAAATCTAGTTTCCAAAAAAAAAGAATCACCCAATTCGGAGTCCGTATGAAAAAGTTGTTGGCGTTTTGAGTCAGGTATGTCTGTGCAGTCCGAATCTGAATCCAGAACGTGAAAGACTTGGACTCTATCTTCTCTTGGCCCAAAAGTGACGTGAGAGGACTTTTTGAACACAACATAAACTTCTCCTTTTCCCTTATCTTCATATGTGGATTGTACAAATGTCCCATACACCTGCAATTAGACAAAACACAAAAGTGTGTGAAGTATTTTTGTTCTGGATAACATAAATAGATTATTGAATAGTTTGCATTAGAAATCACCTGACAAATATGCATGTATGCAATATTTTTGGTCGTATCCAAGGTAGTCATGTCCTCATCATCCTCCCCCTTTTGAAAACAAAGCCGTCCTCGGCGTTGCTTAATCTGAAATGTGGCTAACAAAAGAGACAAGGTGTACATGTTGTATATGTATATGTCATCCAGTTTAACTTCCCTTGATTTTTGCACGTATGACACATGTATACATGAGTAACTTTCGTAGTTCATAAAAACTAAAGCCAAAAAATTATCACAAGAAGTAGAAGGCATGAAAATATTAGAACTCAGTTTGCACATATAAGTGAAGCTCTTATTCATTTCAAAAGATTCGCAATGTTCATCATTAAACCATCCCAACTTTGGTGAATAAACCTTACTTGCATCAAATTTACATGCTACAACATGCTTAAATAAGCAAACATGCAATAAGTCATTGGACACAAAATCATCACCAAGATTGGAGGCCATATCAAAATGATTAAACATTAGTTATTTTGCATCAACAGTTAATTCAATGGGTGCACTCAAAATTATTGATATTTTAGTTGTTTGATCACATGACGCATTCATGACAGTAACAAGATTCTCTAAAATAGGTGGTGTGCTCAAATCAACAGGTAACTCAATACATGACGCATTCAAGTTAACTAGGCATGCATCATTCTCATGTGAAGTTATATCATCAATACCTTTACTGTTACCTTGTGGCAAAGATGTAGCTGATGTAGGTACGGACGTTGACAATGTACCATACCCTTGAGATGATGCCGCGCTCATAATCCAAGGTGCAATGATGGAGGAACCCACCGGCGGTGGCGAGCATGAACTGGAATAGTAGTTGTTGTAGTCACCTAATGCATCCTCCTTTATCTGTCTCTCAAAGGTACAAGCACGGACATACATACCAGTAATGCAACGAGGAATATACTGAAATCTTGCCTGAATATCATGGTTCAAACCACCAAAAAATCTATTCATTGTATCATTCTCAGATTCTTCTATGTCACAATGATGCATATAAGATTTGAAGTCTTGGTAGTAAGCATGAACAGTGTTAGTTGCCTTGTTTAAATTGTTCAAATTTGCGAAGCAATTCACGACGATAATAAGGAGGGAAAAATTGTTGTCTCATTATAGCTTTCAAAACTTTCCAAGTTGTGGGTTGGTTATCAATGTTTTTCTTACAATGTACACTCCACCAAACAGAAGCAAAACCAGTAAATGCTCTAATGGTAGCTCGTACTCTCTCAAGTTCAGAAAAATCATGGTGACTAAAAACTTGTTCTACTTCAAGCTCCCAAGTAGATATGGTGTGCAGATAGGCAGATTTAAGTCCTACCTCAAGCCTCTAGACGCGGATCTTAGATTTGGGCCTCGGGGTAATAAACACAGATTATCGGTGGTCGCTAGTGGTGACTTGTGTGTTGTTGTCCCAACTCTCGTGAATTAATGGTGATGGCACTCGTGGTCTTCTTTTATGGAACGCTTCGTGGTCGTTCCGGTCCCTATATGAACAACTGGTTCATAACATTCTTATCGGAACCTGTCATGGATCCTATTCGATTAGTAGAAACAATGACATACACACATGTCACGCGAATACTGTTCCTATGACTCAGCTCCCAGATCACTTTCACCTCTGATGCTTCGACGTGTGTTGGGTAAAGAGCTCTCTGGTCTCACTTGTGATCAAGCAAATATCAATATCTTACCAAGTTCTTACCATAGCAACAGGTGGGTGACACGGGCAATCTAACCTGTATGGATATCCTATTTCGTGGCCTCCACCCCAGTTTTTCTGCATGACAGCAATTCGCTCTTTCTATGGTTCCATTGGCCCTCGGGTGTGTAGAATGTGTAAGCGGTTTGAGTAAATCGTTGTCTCACATAATCAACATCTGATAAAGTTAGTGGTTAAAGCGTCTTATCATGTGCCAGGGGAACTACGTTACACGGATGTAGGAAATATGTGGAGTGGGTTGCTAATAGTATGTGCTGCGCTCGCAAAGGAGACTCGTCGCAATAATCATTCAGATGAGATATGGACACTGGTTGAGAATAATAAACTGGAGTCTGCTTAATCGTACTCTCCGCGAAAAGGAATCCTCATGTTGGATACTGTGCTTGTCCTAGGCTAGACCGGGCAGTTGACGACGCAGAGCATATGAGAAAGACCTTCTCTGAATGTGGTCCGTTGAACCAACGCTAGCATATCTAGCATCTAATGTAGGAAGTACTATAGGATATATAGTTGCTCTCTGTTTGAGCGCTATGATATCCATAGCTCGTACACAGGTGAGTCCTCTCATAACGGCATAAAGATAATGATGTGAAACCAAACAGCCAAGCAGGATGTATATCACCAACACTTTGTCTCCTCCAACTTTCCTTCTGAAAAAGTTTGTGCCGTTTTTTTGTTTTGATTTTTCTTTTCTCTTTTTTTCTCTGATTTTTTCTCGTTTTTTCTCTCTTTTTTTCTCCCTCTTTCCAAAACAAACTAGATAAGACGCAGATTGGATCAAGCGAAGATGTGAACGATCTCAACTATTATTATGACAATGAATGGTGGGTAGCACGTGGTGGAAATTGATGGATGGGTGGTGGACAGCGGAAGAGATAATGATGCAGCGGTGGCGTGACTAATGTGAACAGAACTCGAAACTCTAAACTAGACACTAAGACCAGCAACTCGACACGACGATGCAACCGATAATTCAACTATGCAAGCAATGAAAAGAAAATTGCAAAGGCTCAGACTGGCTTGGACCAAGGATGAATAGATCTAACTCTTTTTTGTGGCTTTTTCTTGGACAATAGGTAAGAAAATAAATCTAATCTAGGAAAACTGGAAATTCTCACCGAGCAACCTGAAAACTGATACCACTTGATAGAGGCTAACCTATTTTGGATGATTGAAAACATGCCGAATCCTCGTGCTTAATCTCGTGAATGATTAAATTGCAACATTAAAGACAAAGGTGACCTGTAACGAAATATTATGATGATCTTACACAAACGGTGAGACGAGGAATATTATGATGCTCATTTAGCAAAACTGTTTGTGCTTCGCATTCCTCTCTTTCAGCAAGTAAGAATTGAATAAGAGATTTCTATGGATAGATTTGGGTAAGAGGCTCTTAAACGTAGTTGAAGGTTGAGAGAGTATACTGCAACTTCCATTGAACATGTTATCCTATGTTCTCCCAGTTGGTCAGGAGATACTAAGCTCGCTTATCCTATGGACCGTTTGTTGCTTGCTTGCAAAGCTAACACGAGATAACAAGACGTGTTGCCCACAAGATAAACAAGCGGAAGGTGCAAATCCCACGAGTTGCGACGGGTTTGTTCCTTCCACCACTGCGTCTCCTATGGCAAACAACATCCATTGTTGAGAGCACTACATCAGCTCCACCATGTGACGTGTCGCCACCTAGAGTGCCTACATCATCTTTGTTGATCATAAGAGGTAATGACAAAGGTACCGATCTTCCACCTCCACATGAGTATGATGAATTCCTTGTCAATTTAAATGAACCATGCGATGAGCTACCCACTACTTTGATCACACCAGCTATTTTAGAGGACTATGTTCATGATTTGACTTTGCCATGTGTTATCAAACAATTCTACTTGAGTGAATAAGTCGGTCGGAATGAAGCCCTACATTGAAATTAGCTTATGGAGCTGAGTGGACGAATAACAATCTCGAAAGCATCCATATGAATCAGTTGATAATAGATTTCAATCGCAACTTTCTGGATTCAATATACATCTCTGGAATACCTCGTTTCCTGTTGCTTATGTTGTAACTCACTTCTTGGATATGTCGATACACTCGCTCAAAATCATGTAGACGTTCGCTGGGATTGATCAAGGTTGTTGATGCGTTTCAGTAAATGGTATGAGGGCATTCCAATCTTGCTATTATTGACTCGCCATAAAGAAGCTTCATCATGGTATAATGTGTCAAACACTGAGCTTGCGATTTCTTTCATCCTAAACGGGTATCGACTTCTTGTGGTTCGCGGTTTCAATGATTCCCATACTGTGATTTATTTTTGCATTCACTGACGAACTTTGAGATAGGGATTCTCTTGTGTCATCCAACGTGTCCACATGATGCCCAAATCTGAGATCAGTTATAATGGCGTGTACATGAAGCTCGTGAGAACTTCATCCCGTCTATCATATTGCAACTTGCATGCTTACGACCCTGTGTGTCTCTGATTGTTTAGCCTAATTAAATTTCAGATTAAGCAACGGGCCCTATAGGACGGCTTGTATTTCAAGAGCCGGTTCCACTCAGGCGATGATATACGCGCGTATGGTCATACCACGAGATGGACCTCTCTAACTTCATCTCCGTTCTCCATCTGTGGAACAGTTGCGTCAGATTGACTGAGAATATGCCAAAAACTAGTATCTACTCTCATACTCGCGTGTACTTTCGTTTTTTGGGATTAGAATGTTTTCTTAGTGCTAAGATATGAGAGCTATGATGCTGCCTAACTTAGATACATTTGTGTTGGCTATGCATAATTGTACAAGTGCCTAGCACGGATAAGTTAGGCTGTTTGCCTTATGAACATTGTGACGCTTTTGTGTCCATGGTGGCACATGGTCAAGCACGGAGATGAAGGTGCGTGCAAAGAGAACAAGAACGGAGGTTCAAGTGGAGATTTCCGGACTTTGAAGCCACCATGATGACATACAAGAAGATGGACGAAATTACAAGATGGCCTTTCATAAATTTCGTCCATAGCTTATTATTGGTGTTGCGCCACCTTATTTTGGGCCAGGCCCATGTAATCTATTTTTAGAGTCCATATTGTAGGGAAAACGACTTAGGAGGTGTTTTAGTCCCACCTTGCCAAGGGTGGACAAAATCCCCTCTCTCTTCCCTATAAATATAGCCCTTAAGGCATCGTTTAGACTTGGGTTTTATTTAGTTAAAAGTTAGCCATCGCTGCAACTTCGTGTACTTCGTTTGTGTCCAACGACCAGACCAAGACCGCTTATGAAACCCCACTTTTATCAATACTTCATCCATACTCGCAATATTCAGATTGCTTAATCATATTCTTGCTTGTTCTTCGATTACTTGCAGGAATAGACCTTCGTGGTCAGTTTGATCGTGCTCCAGCGTGGTCAATAACCTCCTGGAGTTGGTTTAGCGATTGTTAAGGCGCAACGTCATGCACGTTTGTAGTCGGATCGTTAAAGTCGTCTCCACCAAATCGATAGTTATCATCTCATCGAAAGATCGGGACCCTCGCCTCTATCACTCCTCGAGCTCACTCTGCTTCATCTCTCCCCTCCCTGAACCCTACTTCATCCCCACCAACGCCACAGAGGTATCCAGGACCCCTCCCCCGACCGCCACGGCGATTTCCGCAGGCACACGTGAGCTCGGCTCATGGTGAAATCTCCTTTTTTTACTATGTACAGTAGGGTAAAACACCACCTACTAACTAATTAACTAACTAAGTAGTTAACCTAAAAATAACTAAATAACTAATTAACCTATGTAATTAACCTAAAAACAGCAAGAAAAAAAGAAAGAAAAACGGAAGAAACCTATGTAATTACCCTATGCTACAGGTGACGTGGAAGGGCAGCGCCGGGCGGCTGGGGGCGAGCGTGGGCGTCCGAAGGGGCGGAGCTGGCGACGCTGGCCTCAGAGCGGCGGTCGGCATCCGCAGGTGCAGGAGGGGGGGGGGGGGGGGGGCGGAGCAGCGGTGTGTCGGCTGGCGGCCTGAGCGGATGGGCGTCTGGAGCGTGATTGGGCGGTTAGTTGTTTAGCCGCGGTAGTCGCGGGCGGCCTGAGCGGTGGGGCGCCGGGGGCATCGGGGGCGTGTGGTGGTCGGAGGCAGCGGGGGGTCAGGGGTGGTGGTGGTTGGGGGCGGCGGGGGCGGTGGTGGTCGGGGGCAGCGGGGGGTCGGGGGTGGTGGTGGTTGGGGGTGACGGGGGCGGTGGGGCGTCAATGGCGGGGGTGGCGGGCATGGGGGCGGGGCGGGTGAGGTCAGGGAGGGGGAGAGGGGTGGGGCGCGGCGCCGACCGTTTTTAGTTAGGTTTAATTTCTTTATCGTCCACTAGTAGACGACAAAGAGCGTACCTAGTGGGGTGGGGTCGGGGGAAACGGCCGTTAGGTTGGCTATTCTCTTTGCCGCCAGCTAACAAACGGCAAAGAAAGTGGCTGTTAGGTGGTTCTCACTAGTGGGCCACCCTCTCTCTTTGCCGTCCGCTAGCAGACGGCAAAGCTTCTATGTCGTCTGCTAGCAGACGACAAAGAGCTGGCTGACTGCAAACACCCTCTTTGTCGTCCTCTCTTTCTTTGCCGTCAGCTTTTTTTATGCTGATGGCAAAGACCTCCTTTGTCGTCAGCTAGCAGACGACAAAGAACTGGCTCACGACAAAGATCCTGATTTCAGTAGTGCATACAGCTTTTCTGAGAGCTCTACGTGCATATTAGGATTATTCAAATGAGTGTCCTCGTATAGTCCTTAGAGAACAAAATAAATACATATTTGCTTTTTTTTCTAACATAGCAAGCATGGAAAAAAAACATATATCACCCATTGCGTCCAGAAAGAAGTATTGTAGATCACCATAAAAAGATATTGAAGTGGCCATCAGCCGAAATATAAAATTGTAAGATGTTAATAGTGTATGCAGGCTTATATTCCTCTATATATTTTCAATATCCCTCTCGTCGGAATATAAGATGCTATACAATTTAGCATGTATATATGTTCAAAGTTAGCAAGTAGCCAACTATAAAATATTGCTCTAAAATATGGATCGGGTAATAAAACGCAAGACATGCTACAACTCTTAATTAATTCGTTTCTTTAAGCCCTTTAGCCTAGCAATAAGCCACATCAAGTGTCATGAGTAGAATGAGGAAAATTAGATGGACAATGCTACATCTTATAAAAGTGTTAGCCTCACACAAAATCGTCTGCCTGTAATGTGTTTATTCTCATCCGCAAAAAAAATATTTATCCTCAATTTTGTCCATAAACCGTGAGTGTAAACAATTATAAATCTATGCAAATTAGTATTGTAAATCTGTAATCTTATCATGTTAGTGATGCACAACCAAATATAAAGCTAGCTGAGGAGAGCCATTCTGATGTTGCTTGGCTAGCTTTCCATGTAGCGAAGGTTCAGTATGGAATTTTGATATACCTTTATTAGCCCAGTCATAATGGTCCCGTGAGGAATGAAATAGGCAACTAAGAGGATGATGTTCTTACACACCATCAACACAAAGATAGTTGCTCATAAACTATATCCGTGTATGACCATGGGTAACATCTGAATTCCTCAAATCAGTCTGTATTCTGCAGACTTGATTTCCCCTTAAACTATGACAAATGTCCACACCTCTAGACTTGTTTCTTCGCTGAAAATTATGAAAACATACCAAGATCTTATTATACAATGAAATCTTATGATACGTTGAATATGAAATCTGTACGAATATGCATGACAAAACTGACATCTCCATTGTTGATTTCTAACAAAATTTGAGTCACGCCTCAAATCTTCAGTCAGAGGTAGTCTGTTGTAGGCACAATCATCAATTCAGGATTGCTAAAACTCAGCTAGCTAAGCTTTAATTTGGTCTCAACCACTTTGTGAGTCGTTGGATTAAAAGCACAGTTAATCATGCGAGATGAGCGAACCGAGTGTTCGTGTCGTCGTATGAGCAGTGCAGGCTCGTGGCCCATGTAGGGAGCGCCTAGAACAGCCTTTTTAGTTGGCTTTTTTTTAATTAAGAAGCTAAGCTTGTTTCCATGTTCGATGCCACCAAGCATCATTGTCGCATTTGTATCGCTCTGTTCTTCTCTTTAGCAGCGGTCGTTTCTTTTTTCTAAGAGATCCTTTTCCATTGTTTGAACAAACACAATGTTTAGTAGTTCTTTTTATGTAAAATAATTGTTGTAGATTTTTTAATATAATTTTTAATAGTTGTTTTACCGGTTGCAGTTGCATGTCTACTACTATAGTCCGATTGAAACTGGGGCCGGGAGGAGGTTTGTTGGCTAGTTGCATGTCCACCACTAGATATGCAACTGCAAACATTGTAGTCTGTCTGCAACTACAGCTGCGTCCATGTTGTTTTTATCAATATAATGTTTTTCCTTTTTATGATTTTCTGATTCTTCTTTTTGGATAGAAAGTGGGAAAGAGTACTGAGACGAAAGGGCCCAACTTTGTAATCGTTTCATTTTCTTTGTTTGATGATGTAGGGTGGAAACCCTAGGGCCGATCTTTCACGATTGGAGCGGATCCTATGAAGAACAAAAGGGGAAATGAGAGGAAACACTCAAATCAACGAGGAATGATCACACATGTGTTAGATCCATGAACATAAAGTGTGATACAAAATTCAAATGCAACAAAGGATGACACAAAAGGTCTTCTTTGCGAGGAGGTCTTGAGGGGTCTTCCCGTGATGGGGTCTTGAATCCACTTGGGGGATCTTCTCCGTAGAGGTCGTGAACTCCAATGGAGAAGGTATCAAGTGGATGAGCAAAGCTCTGTCTCTCAAATGAGCTAATCCTTTGCTAACCATAGAAAGAGGGGGGAGGGGAGTATATATAGTCCAAGTGGATGAAGCAGTACATGCACCTCACCCCAACACACTGTCAACACACAGGCGTCAGACGTCCGACAGCTACCGGTCGTCCGGTGGCTCTTGAGGGTCCGGTCGTCCGGTACTTGTCGGAAGTCCAACGTTCTGGCTCGGGATGGTCGGCGTTGGATTTTTGGCCAGCGTTGGACGTCCGGGGCGTCAGTCGTCCGATGGTCTTCCTACTTCTGACGTTTTGGTTCCGTGATGGTGATGTCGGTCATCCGGAGGGGCTGGAGCATGTCGGACGTCCGATCGGTGTCGTTCTTCCGGCCGCTGGACCGTGCGCAGGCTGGGACTCGGCTGGCTGGTTGGAGCCCCCAGGCGTCGGACGTCCGACGAGTACCGGTCGTCCGGTGGCTGTAGATTCCTGGTACCTCTTCCTCTTGGTCCTTGTACTTGGTGTCCTCGCCATCTTATCCGTTGGGTGTAGATGTCCTGTGGCTTTCCTCCAAGTACCTCATTAGACATAGTGTCTCCACTTGAGGTAGTACCTATGTCTCATATGTAGAAAGCGGTAGTTCAGAGAGGAGTGAGTTCACCTTATCTTCGATAGCCTTTGCTCGAGCTCTTTTCATTGGTCCAAGTGGTGTCATGGGAGACGTAGGTA
The DNA here is from genome assembly GCF_003073215.2 of Triticum urartu. Taxonomy (NCBI): domain Eukaryota; kingdom Viridiplantae; phylum Streptophyta; class Magnoliopsida; order Poales; family Poaceae; genus Triticum; species Triticum urartu. The sequence goes on from NC_053023.1 coordinate 270,611,065, forward strand.
GGTCCATGGGGATGACCATAGGATCAAACTTCATTCTAGCATTCAGAGATTTTTCTTTATACTTGTGTAGTAATTTCTCTAGATCATCTCTATCATTGCAAGCAAAAATATCTCTAGTTGCTTCTTCACTCATAACATAATCTTCCAGTACATTAGGCAATTCATATCTAGGAAGGCTAGTTCTAGCAGGTGTTTCAGGAGATTCCGTTTCAAGCTCATCATCAGATTCAACGACATCATGTTGTATAACTGTAGCAATTTGTTTATCAAGAAATTCACCAAGTGGCACATCATCATTATCAAGCAAGGTACTAGCATCATCATAAGCATCATTCATAGTAGAAGCAGCATCATCAATAACTTGCGACATATCAGAATTGATAGCATGTGGTGGTGTTGCAAGTGTATGCATAACAGAATGTGAATCTAAAACAGAACTGGATGGCAGTTCCTTACCTCCCCTCGTCCTTCAGGGAAATATCTTAGTTGTAGGATCCTTCAGATTCTTCATAGTGATAATATGATAATAATCCCAAGTGACTCAACAAATATAGCTATGCTACCTGGCAACGGCACTAGAAAAAGGTCTTGATAAACCACAAGTATGGGGGATCGCAACAGTTTTCGAGGGTAGAGTATTCAACACAAATTTATAGATTCGACACAAGGGGAGCCAAAGAATTTTTGAAGGTATTAGCAGCTGAGTCGTCAATTCAACCACACCTGGAGATTAATTATCTGCAGCAAAGTAGTCAGTAGCAAAGTAGTTTGATAGTAGTGACAACAGCAATAGTAAGAGTAACAGTGATAGTAGTAATTTTGTAGCAAGTGTAATAGTGATGATAGCAGTAGTAACTTGGCAGAAACAATATGGAAAAGTTCGTAGGCATTGGATCAGTGACTTGTTGGATGATATTCATCATGCGACAGTTAAAACCTAGGGTTATTCCGTACCAGCTCCAGTTCATCGATATAATGTAGGCATGTATTCCATAAATAATCATACGTGCTTTATTAAAAGAACTTGCATGACATCTTTTGTCCTACCCTCCCATGGCGGCGGGGTCCATATTGGAAACTAAGGGATATTAAGTCCTCCTTTTAATAGAAAACCGGAACAAAGCAGTAACACATAGTGAATACATGAACTCCTCAAACTACCGTAATCACCGGAAGAAGTCCCGGTTATTGTCACTCCGGGGTTACCGAATCATAACACGTAGTAGGTGACTATAACTTGAAAGATCGGATCTAGAACATGGATATAATGATGATAACATAAACGGTTCAGATCTGAAATCATGGCACCCGGGCCCAAAGTGACAAGCATTAAGCATGGCAAAGTCATAGCAACATCAATCTAAGTACATAGTGGATACTAGGGATCAAGCCCTAACAAAACTAACTCAATTACATGATGAATCTCATCCAACTCCTCACCGACCAGCGAGTCTACGAAGGAATTACTAACTATCGCTGGGGAGCATCATGGAATTGGCGATGGAGAAGGGTTGGTGATGACGAAGAATGGAGATCCCCCTCTCCGGAGCCCCAAACAGACTCCTGATCTGCCCTCCCGAGGTAGAACAGGGCTTGGCGGCGGCTCCGTCTTGTGGATCGTGATAATTCTTTCTCCTTGATTTTTTCTCCAAAAATAGGATTTTATAGCGTTGGTTTCAGGGTTAGCGGGGCCCCCAGGTGGGGACAACACACCTGGGTGCGCCAGGAGAGGGGGCACGACCTGGTGGGTTGTGCCCACCCAGGTGCCCCTCTCCTGCACGTCTTGGCTCCAAAAATTCTTATTATTGATATAAAAAAAATCCTTGCAAAGTTCCGTTCCATTCTGAGAATTTTTATTTCTGCACAAAAACAACACCCTGGTAGTTCTGCTGAAAACAACGTCAGTCAGGGGTTAGTTTCATTCAAATCATGCAAATTAGAGTCCAAAACAAGAGGAAAAGCGTTTAGAAAAGTAGATACGTTGGAGACGTATCAACTCCCCCAAGCTTAAACCTTTGCTTGTCCTCAAGCAATTCAGTAGATAAACTGAAAGTGAAAAGAAAAACTTTTATGAACTCTTTTGCTCTTCCTTGCATAAATAAGCTTAAACAACACCCAGGTTTTCAGCCAACATTATAACTAACCATGTCGACAATAACTCTTAAAGATTAGAATGACTCATATCAATGACATAATCAGCTAGCGAGCAATAATAAGATATCTCAAACAGCAACACATTGTGAAGACAACAATGATATAATATGACAATAGTGGTATCTCGCTAGCCCTTTCTGAGACCACAAAACATAAATGCAGAGCACCTCCAAAGTTCAAGCAGCGACTAAACATTGTAATTTATGGTAGAAATGATCCAGTCATGATGCACCCAACATTAGCTACACACAATGCATAAATCATGACAACTGTGCTCTACTCAGTTTCTGGCGCTTGTTTTAGAAGGTGATGACACAACATAAAAGTAAATAGATAGTCCCTTCGCAGAGGGAAGGAGTGATTTGCAGAGGTGCCAGAGCTCAATTTTTAAAACAGAGGTAAATGATATTTTGAGACATTCGCCCTTCTCATTTACTTCACGACCATCAATTATCAATATCTCTCATGCTAAACAGGCTAGTGGCGGTTCCCAAGCGATAAAAGTAAATGTTTACTCCCCCTCCAACAATAATCACATTCCACGGCTTGTCCGAAACAATGGGTGCCGTCCAAACCAATAACAGTCCCGGGGGAGTTTTGTTTAATTATTTGCTTTTTTGAGTTCGGGACTGGGAATCCCTATTACCGCCCTTTTCTCGTACGATGGCGTGTGAATAAACACTCGACCTGAGAATAACCTGCATGGGAGATACCGACCACCTCCTGTCGTTCCATGAACGATCCAGTTACACAAAATGGATAATTTTTTAGAAGTTTTTAGAGGTGGCACATGCAAATTTACTTAGGACAGTAGGGTAATACCGTATATAGGTAGGTATGGTGGACTCATCTGGAATAACTTTGGGTTCAAGATTTTTGATGTACAAGCAGAATCCCCACTTAGTACAGGCGAAGGCTAGTAATTTAGATTGAGAAGCGGCCAACTAGAGAGCAACAACGATCATAACCATGCATTATGCATGAGTAACATTGGACACTAGCATGAGTAGGATATGAACATAAATATTATAGAGGCTATGTTGGTTTTGATTCAACTACATGCATGAACATGTACCAAGTCAGAATATTTATAGGAGGATACCATACCATCATACTACATCACAATCACCTTAACACTATGTTGATATCCAAGATAAATCATTATCAACTCCCAGCTACTTATCCATGGCATGAGAAACTATAATCTCTAATTGTCATTGCAAACATATTTAATCATAATGGGCTGAATCATGGATACTAGGTTAAACATATTTACACAAACAGAACAAGTCGAGTCCATACCTGTTTCTCTCTGCCACGACCAGTTCATCGAATGTCGTCATTATTGCCTTTCAATTGCATGACCGAATGATATGAAAATAATAATAATGGAAGAGTGCCATGGACTAAGCTGGAATCTGCAAACATTTTATTTAACACGAGAAGATAAGGTAAAATGTGCTCTTTATTAGTTCAACAATTATTCATATGAGAGCCACTCAAAATTTTCATCGTGGTCTTCTCCTCGGTATAACTCGAATAAAAAGAAAACAAATTCAGAGAAACACGCTGAAATATTTTTGGAGTTTTGTTTTCTTGAACAAGCAAATCAAAAGCAAAAACAAGAAAAACTATTTACACGGGAAAGCTCCCATCAAGCAAAAGAAGAACAAGGAAATATTTTTGGGTTTTCTCTTTTTAATATTACAGCTAAGGATGCATAGAAAGTAAACTGGCTACAACTTTTTTTTGGTTTTTCTAAAGTTTATCAAACACACAAGAAGAAAGCAAGAAAATAAATCTAAGCATGGATGATATACTGAAAAAGTGTGGACACTGACAAATGGAATAAGTGGACATGAATGTAAATTAGGTGGAAACACGTACTCCCACAAGCTTAGGCTTTTGGCCTAACTTGGTAGTCGATTAGTAGCCTGGAGGGTAGTAGGGGTGCTAAGGAGTGGGCATCCACTCATCCCACTGTTGGGGCTCTTGCTGTGCCGCTTCCGCAGCAGCCTGAGCATTCCGGTAGGCGATGATGTCTGCAAGCATGATCCTATATCCGCCCCTGGCAATAGAAATCAAACAGAGCAGGTGCAGGCAGTGGAATAATATCATGAGTTTTAATGCTAAAAAACAAGTTATAAGGAATGGGTATATCAGCATAATCTCGTGCAAGAAAATCATGGTGTTCCATGGTTGCCCTATCTAGGTAGACCTTGGTCAGAGGGTAATCATGAGGGCGTATCTCAACCTCGAAGTGAGCCGCCAAACGAGTAGCAAAAATCCCACCATGTATTTCACCCTGTAATTTATTAAGATGGAGGCGACGAGCCACAATAGCTCCCAAGCTATGAGTGTTGTCTCCCTCTAGTGCTCAGCATAAAACAGCAAAGTCTGGTGCACTGACCGCACCTACTTTCTTTCTAGCAAGCAAGCACTTAGCAACAAATAAAGCAAAATAGTTTACGTCAGGAAAGTGTATGCTAGCAGCCGTGGTGGCTGACACCCCTCTCTCATCTCCCACTGTCGAAATGCGATAAAAATCCTCAAACCCAGCCGGCCTAGGCTCGCCTAAGCTCCCATCAGAGGGGATCAAGCATATATCACAAAATTTAGTAAGTGGTATCTGATGGTTTTCAGCATATAAATCGAACCTCACTTCGGGAGGATTATTCCTAGGCATGAAAGTAAAGCTTTGAACAAAGTTATTTGTGAGGATTTGGTGCTGGTCACACTCATCTGCGATGAAGTCGGTGAGGCCGGCATTTGCAACATATTGCATGAACTCCTCAAGAATTCCAGCTTCTTCCAGGAACGGGGTGTGTGGCCATTCGCACGGCCGTACCTCCGCCAACCTCCGAGGGTTGAGATCATTGTCAGAAGACTCCCGAATAACACCCTTGGAGTTCTTCCTAGAGCCAAACTTGCTGAAGATATTCATGTACGCGTACAATTTTCTAAATATAAAATTTTTGAGGTGACAAAAAATTGTCATCAAAACTTTATAAGATTGATAGCAACTACTCATAGGGATACATAGAGGCCAAAGCAAGCATTCAAACTACTTAGAACACTAAGTATTTAACATGTAAGCACATCTACATCAGCACCAAGAGTAGCTAATTATTCAAAACATAAACCACTAAAAAAAACTAATTGGAGAGTCACATACTAAGCAACAATCCACCGAAACAGTTTTGAAAATGGAGCTTCGAGCAAAGAGATCGAAATCCACAGGTTTGATCTCAAAAACACGAGAGAGAGAGAGAGAGAGAGCAATGGAGATTTTTTTCTGGAGGTAAGTGATGATGTGGGATGAAGAGGTAAGTGAGGGGCCCACGTGGGGACCACAACCCACCATGGTGCGCCTAGGTGGGTTGGGCCCACCTGGTGCACGTCCCTCTGAAGTTTATTGCACCAAAAGTTCTCAAATATTCAGAAAAAAATCATGTAAAATTTCCAGGGCATTCTGAGAACTTTTATTTTTGGGTCATTTTTTATTGCACGGGAAATTCAGAAAACAGACAAAACAGAAAAAGGGTGGCTATGTCATTCAAGTTAGTAAGATGTGCCACAATAGTTTTAGTTTCATAACCATGGAAAGGATCAGATTCAACCAAAGTAATTAACTCTAGATCGACAGAGAATTCATAATCCTTATCATCAATAAAGATAGGTGAAGTAGCAAACTTAGGATCACACTTCATTCTAGCATTCAGAGATTTTTCTTTATACTTGTGTAGTAATTTCTCTAGATCATCTATATCATTGCAAGCAAGCATATCTCTAGTTGCTTCTTCACTGATAACATAACCTTCCGGTACCTTAGGCAATTCATATCTAGGAAGGCTAGTTCTAGGAGGTGTTTCAGGAGATTCAGTTTCAAGCTGATCTTCAGATTCAACAACATCATGTTGTATAACTCTAGCAATTTGTTTATCAAGAAATTGACCAAGTGGCACATCATCATTATCAATCAAGGTACTAGCATCATCATAAGCATCATTCATAGTAGAAGTAGCATCATCAATAACTTGCGACATATCAGAATTGATAGCATATGGTGGTGTTGCAAGTTTATTCATAACAGAAGGTGAATCTAAAGCAGAACTGGATGGCAGTTCCTTATCTCCCCTCGTCCTTGAGGAAATATCTTAGTCTTAGGATCCTTCAAATTCTTCATAGTGATAATATGATAATAATCCCAAGTGACTCAACAAATATTGCTATGCTCCCTAGCAATGGCGCCAGAAAAAGGTCTTGATAACCCACATGTATAGGGGATCGCAACAGTTTTTGAGGGTAGAGTATTTAACCCAAATTTATAGATTCGACGCAAGGGGAGCCAAAGAATATTTGAAGGTATTAGCAGCTGAGTTGTCAATTCAACCACACCTGGAGATTAATTATCTGCAGCAAAGTAATCAGTAGCAAAGTAGTTTGATAGTTTTGATAGTAGTGATGGCAGCAATAGTAAAAGTAATAGTGATAGCAGTAATTTTCTAGCAAGTGTAACAGTGATGATAGCAGCAGTAACTTAGCAGAAACAATATGGAAAAGTTCGCAGGCATTGGATCGGTGACTTGTTGGATGATATTCATCATGTGACAGTTAAAACCTAGGGCTATTCGGTAATAGCTCCGGTTCATCGATATAATGTAGGCATGTATTCTGTAAATAGTCATATGTGCTTTATTAAAAGAACTTGCATGACATCTTTTGTCCTACCCTCCCATGCCAGCGGGTCCATATTGGAAACTAAGGGATATTAAGGCCCCCTTTTAATAGAGAACTGGAACAAAGCATTAACACATAGTGAATACATGAACTCCTGAAACTACAGTAATCACCGGATGAAGTCCTGGTCATTGTCACTCCGGGGTTACCGGATCATAACACGTAGTAGGTGACTATAACTTGCAAGATTAGATCCACATTGATGCGCGCCAGTCCTAAACAAATGGTTTTTAACCCCTTTTGGCGATGGCATTTGGAACCGTCGCCAAGTGAGTGTGGGCGATAGGGGGGTCCTTCCCACATGACCCGGAAATCATCGGGGATAGGGACCCTACAGTACTCCAACTCATTTCTGCTTGCATTGCCATCGCAGTCGGTATTCTGTGGTGCTATGTTTACGATGCGCAGCCCATCACAAATGTCTCCCTATTATAGAACATGTACGTTGCACGGCCCATCACAAACAGTTCACTGTTAAGAAGATTAGCTAATCGTCATACGAGTATCAGACATGATTACGAAATGTCGGACCGTCGTAACATCGTCGTACATGACAACTACCGCACACGCTATTCTATGGTGCAACGTTTATGATGCATAGTTCATCAGAAATAGTTCATGGTTGCGAATCACGTATGGTAAGGCAACTAACACAAATGTTTAGTTTGCCAACACCGTTTGTGATATTGTCTGAAATCGCACACGCTTTGGAAACGACAAATGTGTGCATGCTTGCACACGTTTCCTCTCTGTGAACTGTCTTAGATTATAGTGTATATCGCAACCGTTTGTGTTTTACCAACCGTGTGTGTCGTAACAACATGGAGAGCGTAATTTCACTGTAATTTAATTGCTGCTATTTTAAATTGTATCGGATTTGAATTTCAATTTGAATGTATGCTACAGCTTTATTCATATCAATCTGGTTCAAACAACCAATGCATTATTCGATTCATAGGTACATATGTTCAAGAATTACATAAGAACCAAATAAAGAATTATGAACCACTATTGTATAATTATACTATTAAAGATGGTAAAGAAAGAGGGGAAATATATTCCGGTTGCTGAATAAGGTGAAGCGGAATGCCCATATTGTGCCCTCCTCCATGCAGAAGGCACGCACGACTCTAGTCCAACCCCTTGTGATGGCCGACCGCCCATCCTTCACGGTCTTCATGAAAACATCTAGATAATCATCGTGTTCTGGTAGAAATAGTTTAACCTTTGCATGCCCACCAATCATGTAGTTTGAGAGGTAATCTTGAGTAAACTGCTTTGGCAACCACTGCAAAGGAAAAAAGATTCAGACATTGTCATCTAACACAACTCATTATGAGCAGTAAAAAGAAGGTTGCAGAGTTCTTACTTACCATCCTGCAGTTCGTTGTTGTCTTGGATAAAGTGTAAAGAAATAGTTTAATTGCCATCTTTGGACCCATTTTATTAACAATCTTTATCAGCTTCCCCACTTGATGCTGGTCCATCGATATCCCATTGCCCCATACACAGAAAGGGTCGAAGCGTGTATCTTTACCAATGACATATGTACCTAAAAGCACCAAGTCAATATTAGAAGCTAAACAGCAATTGCACAATGATGTAGTACAACACTCTTTTATAATATGTCTATATACATCCGTATGTGTTAGTCCATTTGAAATCTTTAGAAAGACAAATATTTAGGAACGGAGGGAGTATCTTATAACATCCAATATACTCACATATTAGATGAATTAACATCTTATATTATGGGCCGGAAGGATTTTAGTGCATTCTTACAAATTATTGGTTGATTAACTACTGCTGTATCCAGGGGTTACAGTTAGTTTGAGCTAGTTCGGGCTCAAATAGCCCTAAAGTATATCTAAACATGAGGGCTAGTTTGAGCTAGTTGCATCTATAACCCACCCAAAAAAACTATCCAACGCAAGAGGTGCTAATTGGAACTAGTTCTCCTAGTGCATTTATTGTCAATCTAACCCTGCCATCCAAACAACTCTTTGGATGGAGTTAGTTCAGGGTTAGTAATGAGCTAGAAACTAACTCTAACCTCTAGCAAAGTTGATTATCCAACAGGGTTGTGTTGTTGCTGCTGCTGCTGCTCTTCTACGTATATCTAGACATCATTAGAACATTAATGTAACACTCTTCCTTGTTTCTATGTAGCCTAGGATTGCATATTTAGACATTAAGTACAGTGCATGTTGCTATGTAGCCTCAGATATATTACATATGGCCCTAGTTAACCTAACGATAAATGGGTTACAGATATATTCAGTTAAAAGTCTGATTCACCGATTAGTCCCTTATTAGTCGCCGGCCTATATGGTAACAGCTACCGATATCCTAAACAGTGAGCAGATATAAGCCATGGGATGAAACTAACCTCGATGGAAAATAGCAGTTGTTCCCAAAATTGTCATGTGTAGGTACATCGAGAAGCATGTTAAGCACAACAGTTCATACTTGCACATATAGAACATCACGTTGTGAATAACTAGAATAAACAAGGCATACTATGAACAACCAAAGATAGCATTTGAAACTGGACATATGCTAACTACAAACAACCAAACAATCAAAAAACTTTAAAAGAGGCATATGCTAGCTATAATAGGCTTAACAGCAAGCAAATATATGCATTCCTATCGATATGTTTAAAACTGGATTGATGAAATGTATTGCACAGTAAATAATTGCACATATAGAGCATCACATTGTGAACAAGTGAAATAAACAAGGCATACTGCAAACAACCAGATATAGCAATTAAAACTAGACATATTCTCACTACACTACAAAAGGGACTCGACAAAACAAATCATGGGTTTCCCCCTGTGAAGAGGCACAACAAAACAAATCATGGGTTTCCTCACTTGTCACAGATGGGCTCGTTCCTGTGGGAAGAGCATGGACCCTGGATGCACTCCATGTTGTCGCAGATGGGCTCCTTCCCCTTGGAAGAGCACGGCTATAGGGTACCCTCCCTGATGTCGCAGACGGGCGCTTTTCCCTTGGAAGAGCAGATGGGCTCTTTCCCCTTGGAAGAGCCGGAGAGGGTGCCCTCCTCGTAGTCACCGTCGATGAGGTCTGACTTGGAAGCTGTGGGTCCCAAGCCAGCATCGTGGAACGTGTCCTTTAGAAATGACAAAAGGGGCTCGATGGCGATGTAGAATGGAAAATTATTGACAGCGAGCGAGAGGAGATCAGCGGCGGGGCCATGGATGAGATTGACGGCTGTTGAACCCGAGGGGTTGGGGGTGGGCCACTAAACCTGTGACATAGCCCGCCTCAGGCCTTCGCTATTGATGAGATTGATGTCGTAGCCGGCGGACGAGACATGCCCACATACTCTAGCCCGCTGCTTGAGTGCCTGCCGCAAGTAATGATCGTCAGCTTCCTCGGCGACATCGGGCGAAGAGACCGATATACACCTCTTTTGGGCCAGTCGCTCCTTGAGCTCCACGGGAAGCGTAGCCGGGCTTAGGCTGCGACGCTCTGGAGTGGGGGATGGGGATTGGGATCGGCGGGAAAGGGGGCATTTGGCAGGCGTCATCTAAGAAACTCAGTGCGGCCTAGGTATGGAGATCGGTGGGTAAGCTGCACGGGCAAACTGGCAAATGTTGACAATGGAGGCCTTGCGACTGCGGCGGCGGCAGCGGCGGCGGGGACCTTGCTAGGGTTTCGAGCAAGGGAGGTGGTGTGTGTGTATGTGCGCACGCCCGAGGAGGTTTTGGTGTGTGTGTGTATGTGTGTGGAGGGGGGCGCGGGGTGTTTGAGGAAATGACGCGGGTACTGAAAATTTTACTACGTGGGAGTCAAACGCGGGATTGAAATGCCGGGCTATTGAAAATTTTGATGATAGTTCATCGCACACGGTTCGTAGATAACAACCATGTGTTATGAAACAGAAAAACCCTCGAGGCGGGCAGATATTTTCTAGGGATGCAGGCGGGATTGGAAACAAGAAACATGCACACGGTCCGGAGATAACAACCGTGTGTTATGAAACAGAAAAACCCTTGAGGCGAGCAGATATTTTTGAGAGGGGGAGCCTCATGGAGCCCAATGTACTGTGCAGATGTGTGCGTGACAGGTGCACCGGCATGGCACATGGTTAGTTTGAGTGAACTCTGTCTGTTGCATCATCCGACTTATCTAATGTTCACAAATTTGGCGAAAAATGACGCGGGAGAGGGTCAGAACACAAACACACTTGCATGTGGACCAAATTTATGTATCAAAAGGGTGGTTTGATTTTCAAATACCAAATGCAACTTCGATGTGGCACCTCTCTCGCAAAGCGCACTGTATTGCTTGCCGCCCCTCGTGTCCGCACGAAGGGAATCCTAAGCTATAAATGCATGCCCTCTCCGCCCAACCGAGGTTCACCTAGCAAAGTGGGAAGTATCTAGAAGCCCCTCCTCCCTCGTGTTGACACAAAGGGAATCCTAAGCTATGAATTCATGACCCCCAACCGAGGTTCATTCACCTAGCAAAGTGTGAAGTAGCTAGCAGCCCCCCTCCCCCTCCCTTGTGTCAGCACGAAGGGAATCCTAAGCTATGAATGCATGCCCCCCCAATCGAGGTTCACCCTATTAAAGTGCGAAGTAGCTAGCAGCCCCCCTCCTTCGTGTCGGCACGAAGGGAATTCTAAGCTATGAATGCATGCCCACCCCCAACCAAGGTTCACCCTAGCAAAGTGCCAAGTAGCTAGCTGCCCCCCTCCCTCGTGTCGGCATGAAGGGAATCCTAAGCTATGAATGCATGGCCCCCCAACCGAGGTTCACCTAGCAAAGTGTGAAGTAGCTAGCAGCCCCCCTCCCTCGTGTCGGCACGAAGGGATTGCTAAGCTATGAATGCATGCCCGCCAACCGAGGTTCACCTAGCAAAGTGCGAAGTAGCTAGCAGCCCCCTCCCTCGTGTCAGCACGAAGGGAATCCTAAACTAAGAATGCATGCCCCCCCCCAACCGAGGTTCAACCTAGAAAAGTGCGAAGTAGCTAGCAGCCACCCCTCCCTTGTGTTGGCGCGAAGGGAATTCTAAGCTATGAATGCAGGCCCCCCCCCCCTATGAATGCATGCCCCCCCCCCCGACCGAGGTTCACCTAGCAAAGTGCGAAATAGCTAGTAGCCCCCCCTCGTGTCAGCACGAAGGAAATCCTAAGCTATGAATGCATGCCCCTCCCCCCAACTGAGGTTCACCTAGCAAAGTGCAAAGTAGCTAGTGATGAGGACATAACTACCTTGGATACGACCAAAAATATTACATACATGCATATTTGTCAGGTGATTTCTAGTGCAAACTATTCAATAATCTATTTATGTTATCTAGACAACAATAATACTTCATACACATTTGTGTTTTGTCTAATTGCAGGTGTATGGGACATTTGTACAATCCATATATGAAGATAAGGGAAAAGTAGAAGTTTAGGTTCTGTTTAAAAAGTCCTCTCACGTCACTTTTGGGCCAAGAGAAGATAGAGTCCAAATCTCTCACGTTCAGAATTCAGATTCGGACTGCACAGACATACCTGACTCAAAACGCCAACAATTTTTTCATACGAACTCCGAATTGGGTGATTCTTTTTTTGTTGGAAAGTAGATTTCATGCTATTTCCAACCAAATTGGATTCACCTTCAAATTCGTCCGGAGCATTGAGATATCGATGAAACAATCTGACGCTACAGCAGAATCCGAGTCAAACAACAAGTCCAAAGGTGTTGCATCACCTCCACTTGGGCCTATGAGCCTTGTACGACCTAGGGTTGGTTTTAGACTGCCTTGGGACGTCCTTCCACCTCCTTGGCTGCCACCCCTTGCTCCTATATAAGTAGATCCATCTAGTAGCTTTTTCCTTGGGTTTTGTTTAGATTAAAAGTTCGCCATAGCTGTAACTTCGCGTACTTTGTTTGTGTCCAGTGACCAGACCAAGACGTCACAGAACCCCACCTTGATCAATAAATCTTTCATCTTATATTCGCAATATTCTGATTGCTTTATCATATTCTTGCTCGTTCTTCGATTGCTTGCAGGAATAGACCTTCGTGGTTAGGTTGACCGTGCTTCCGGCATCGTCAGTAACCTCAGGAGATTGGTTTAGCGATTGCTAAGGCGCCACGTCGTGCACGTTTGTAGTCGGATCGTCAAAGTCGACTCCACCAAATCGATAGTTATCATCTCATCGAAAGATCGGGACCCTCGCCTCTATCAAGTGGTATCAGTTTTTAGGTTGCTCGGTGAGAATTTCCAGTTTTTCCTATATTAGATTTATTTTCTAACCTATTGTCCAAGAAAAAGCCACAAAAAAAACTTAGATCTATTCATCCTTTGTCCAAGCCAGTCTGAGCCTTTGCAATTTTCTTTTCATTGCTTGCAAAGATGAATTATCGGTTGCATCGTTGTGTCGAGTTGCTGGTCTTAGTGTCTAGTTCGTTTAGAGTTTCGAGTTCTATTCACATTAGTCACGCCGCCGCTGCATCGTTATCCCTTCTGCTCCCCACCACCCATTCGTCATTTTCCACCATGTGCTACCCATCATTCATTGTCATAATCATAGTTGAGATCGTTCTCATCTTCGCTTGATCCAATCTGCATCTTATCTAGTTTGTTTTGGAAAAAAGGAGAGAGAAAAAAAGACAGAGAAAAAAAATGAGAAAAAAAGTAAAAAAAAATTAGAGAAAAAAAGAGAGGAAGAAAAAGAAAAAAAAAGTGTGAGGAAGAAAAAGAGAGAGAAAAAAACAAATTTCGGATCTATCTAGACTCAATCTCATAGTTGAATTCGGATTGGAATCTGTTTTGTGTACTGTTCAGTAAAGCAGGCATAACTTTCCCATACGACATCCGTTTTGGCTCCGTAAGTACTCAAATGATAGCTAGCGACGAGCCGCATCTAAATAGTTATAGAAGCTAGTTCAGTATTTGGCACCTCAAAATAGGCTTGTAAGTTGGTCTTTTTGCCCTCCGAAGTTCACAAACACAGCTTATTCCAGTTTTCCAGGCCAATTTTCGATTTTTTTTGACTCCTCATATCAACTCGGAATTGAGTGATTCCTTTTGCGTTTGAAAGCTTGAATCAGTATCATTCTTGAAAAAAAATATCAAAAAATTGGCACAAACTTTTCTAGAGGAAAGTTGGAGAGAAAGTTGTTGATATATCCTGCTTGGCTGTTGTTTCACATCATTATCTTTACGGCTATTGTGATCTTCACTTATATTTTGCTGTTCAGAGCTACTTCATATCTTTTATTGATGCTAGTTGTGCTACGGCGTGACCTCATTAGTGTTCTAGGCTCGCGTCTCTAGTTCGGTCTAGCCTAGGACCAGCACAGTACCGTCGTCGAGCGTTTATTCAACATTGCATCTCTGAATTGATTATTGCTAATCTTTTGCTATCATATATAGCCAACCCAGCTCCACATATTTCTATACCGTGTATATGTACGTTCCCCTGGCAATCGATTTACACAATCTTCGGAGTTATTTGAAACTGCTGGTTGCCTGTTACCACCTGCTGCATGGTAAGAACTTGTAAGATATTGATATTTGTTATACTGTGAGCGTTTTACCACCATACCCTAGTAGTTCATAGGGACATTATTCTTGAAATTTTGTTTCGTGTTTCTACTAATCATGACAGGTTCCGGAGATAGAAGTTCTTGTAAGATGGACACATTTTCACAATCATGAGAGTTGGGACAAGACACACAAGCATATGGTCAGGTTATCTCTTTACCATCATTTGAGGGTAGATTTAATCCTGCTATTTATCTAGCCTGGGAGCTTGAAGTAGAACAAGTTTTTAGTCACCATGATTTTTCTGAACTTGAGAGAGTACGAGCTATCACTAGAGCATTTACTGGTTTTGCTTCTGTTTGGTGGATGTACATTGTAAGAAAAACATTGATAACCAACCCACACCCTGGAAAGTTTTGAAAGATGTAATGAGACAACAATTTTTCCCTTCTTACTATCGCTGTGAATACTTCGCAAATTTGAACAATTTAAACAAGGCAACAACACTGTTCATGCTTACTACCAAGAGTTCAAATCTTATATGCATCATTGTGACATAGAAGAATCTGAGGATGATACAATGAATATATTTTTTGGTGGTTTGAACCATGATATTCAGGCAAGATTTCAGTATATTCCTCGTTGCATTACTGGTATGTATGTTTGTGCTTGTACCTTTGAGAGACAGATATAGGAGGATGCATTAGGTGACTACAACAACTACTATTCCAGTTCATGCTCACCACCGCCAGTTGGTTCCTCCACCGTTGCACCTAGTAGAGCAGCCCCACCTCAGATTGTGAGTGTGACATCATCTCAAGTGTATGGTACATTGTCATTGTCCATACCTACATCAGCTATGTCTATGAGATAAGGTAACAGTAAAAGTATTGATGATATCACTTCACATAAGAATGATGCATGCCTAGTTAACTTGAATGCATCATGTGTTGAGTTACCTGTTGATTTGAGCACACCACCTATTTTAGAGAATCTTGTTACTGTCATAAATGCGTCATGTGATCAAACAACTGAAATACCAACAATTTTGAGTGCACACATTGAATTAACTGTTGATGCAAAAGAACCAATGTTTAATCATTTTGATATGACCTCTAAACTTGGTGCTGATTCTGTGTCCAATGACTTATTGCATGTTTCCTTATTTAAGGATGTTGTAGCATGTAAATTTGATGCAACTAAGCTTTATTCACCAATGTTGGGATGGTTTAATGATGAACATTGTCAATCTTTTGAAATGAATAAGAGCTTCACTTATGTGTGCAAACTGAGTTGCAATTTTTTCATGCCTTCTACTTCTTGTGATAATTTTTTGCCTTTAGATTTTATGAACTATGAAAGTTACTATGTATACATGTGTCATATGTGCAGAAATCAAGGGAAGTAAAAAATGGATGACATATACATATACAACATGTACACCTTGACTCTTTTGTTAGCCACATTTCAGATTAAGCAATGCCGAGGACGGCTTTTTTTAAAGAAGGGGAGGATGATGAGGACATAACTACCTTGGATATGACCAAAAATATTGCATACATGCATATTTGTCAGGTGATTTCTAGTGCAAACTATTCAATAATCTATTTATGTTATCTAGGACAAAAATACTTCATACACTTTTGTGTTTTGCCTAATTGCAGGTGCATGAGACATTTGAACAATCCATATATGAAGATAAGGGGAAAGGAGAAATTTAGGTTCTGTTTAAAAAGTCCTCTCATGTCACTTTTGGGCCAAGAGAAAATAGAGTCCAAGTCTCTCACGTTCAGGATTCAGATTCGGACTGCACAGACATAACTGACTCAAAACGCCAACAACTTTTTCATACGGACTCCTAATTGGGTGATTCTTTTTTTGTTGGAAAGTAGATTTCATGCTCTTTCCAACCCAATTGGATTCACCTTCAAATTCGTTTGGAGCATTGAGATATCGACGAAACAATCTGACGCTGCGGCAGAATCTGAGTCAAACAACAAGTCCAAAGGTGTTGCATCACCTCCACTCGGGCCCATGAGCCTTGTACGACCTAGGGTTGGTTTTAGACTGAGGTTCACCTAGCAAAGTGCGAAGTAGAACCCCCCCCCCCCCACACACACACACTTTTAGTCCGCGGGCCAAAGAGGCAAATATCTCACAAAGATGGATCGTAAAACAGACCAGAATAATCCACCTTGGTCGTACAACCTCTCTCTTGTTGTTGGTTAAAGTAGCTAGTTAATAATCACGCAAGTAGCTAGTCCCCAAGACAACCACTTCATGCATGTGGCCCAAACATACGTATGGAGAGGTGTGTTTTTGAGTAACAACGGAACAACTTTGATGTGGCACCGTGATTTTGAACTAGAAATCCCCAGACTGAGTGAGGGTTAGGTTGACGATGCATATGTATGTTACACCACACTTCAAGCCAACGACGGGGATTCATGCATGCATGCGTGCATAGTATATGCGCTCAAACTTAATTAGTTCTGAATCTCACCGTGACCTATACTACGATAACACGAACCAAATGAAGAATCTGCCATGGTAACCTATCTTGTTGTTGGTCAGGTGATGATGGATGTCCACGCGAGCCCATGAATATATAGGCTTGTCGCCGATAACCACGCGAGGGAGTGTACCGTTCAAAGGCAACCACTACATGCATATGTATGGAGGTGATGCGTGCATGCATGTTTGAATACACAACATTGATGTGGCGCGTGTGTCAAAAATTGTACACTAGCTCCCCACACAGAGTGAGATCGGTTCATGATGTGTCGTTGTACTAGCCATCGACTCGATGGGAGGGATTCATGCGTACACATGCATGTGTGTGTGTCAAGCTGTATCATGCATGTCATCCCAGAGCAAAAATAATAATCCCCTCCTAAGTCAAATTAACCTCTCTTATTGTTAGGCAAAAAGTAGTGATGGACCAAGCGGGCCCACAAATGGAAAGCATCGATATTGCTGATAACCACTTAAGTGGGTGCGAGAGGACAACCACCGCCGCTTTGCATCTGGGCCAAACATATATATGTTGAATATCCAAAATGCACAACTTTGGTGTGCCACATGCCTCAAAAACCGTAAACCATGCACCCACACAGAGTGAGGTTCATATAAAGCGTACTACATATGATGGTCCCCTTCCCCCCTCTTCACCGCATACTATATGCTCCTACCGTAATATATGTACAACCCAAAGGATTCCTCATCGATGGTGAAATTAATTAACCTCTCCTGATGTAGGTCAAAGTGATGCATGCATCGACGATGGCCTCGTGGGCCCACAGATGGAAGCGTCACACGTGAGTGCCCTAGCTAAGATATGCATGTGGCCCAAAAAGGTGTTGTGTGATGTTTGAATAACCAATTTCACAATTTTGATGTGGCACGTGCCTCGGAAACCAAAAAGTCCTGACACTGAGTGAGGTGTAATTGTTCACGGACGCGTACGTATAGTATATATGCTAGTCCCCTCCCACCTCTTTGACGCGTACTATATACCACCATAACACAAACAAAAAAGATTCTACCTTGCTGGTCAAATTAACCTCACTGCCGGCTATTCGTCAAAGTGATGGATGACGACCTCGTGGGCCCACAGAAAGCGTCACACGCGAGTATCAAGTGTCGTGTAGGACAACCATCGACTGCATGTGGCCAAAACATTTATGTATGACAGGGTTGTGTAATGTTTTAAATAACGATTTCACGACTCTGATGTGGCACCGGCCTGCCTAACAAAACGGCCAACCCACATGGTGGCTCACAACTCGTAGTGTACTGCGAGCCACCCACCATGCCCAGACGCACACACCCACACACACACCGTGAATCTACCGCAACTACGATGCACGTTAAATTAATTATCCCACGGTGAACATACATGTTACCAAAGGAGGGATGTTTTAATTTCAGAAAAATCATAGAGATCATTAAGACATTTTAGTACATTGATTGATTGATTTTCTACGGGTATAATAATCAAATTTGAGCTACATGCACACGTGACAGTGCACCTAAATGGATTGCAAAAACACATGTGTCTCAGTGGGTGCATGTTTACTCCCCATGCAACAAATTTTAAACATTGAGAATCTTGATTTTTAAATTCTAGTACATCCAAAACATATTTGAAGTTCATGAAACTTAACGTGTTGTCATATGGACACCAATACAAAGTGGCATTGTACTTTTTTTTGTCAAATTTGAGACCAGTTTTGATGTAATCTTTATCTAATTACAGACGAGAGATTATTAATAATTGGGAACCAGTATCCCAAACGGATTATTTATTCGAACCGTGAGCGTTAGACCAACAATGGATACGTGCCATGCTTCAGTTAAGCAATAAAGCAACATCATTAATCATCTAAATAGAAAATTAATATACGTGCCACCGTGCGACCCGTGTGCCGTGCGAGCAGGAGTGAGTTGACGGGACGCGTCCGCCATGCAGGCAGACGGGGAGGCGTGCGTGCAGGTGTGTGAATTGACGGAGGCGTGCTCGCTGCACAGTGTCATCGGGCGGCGTGCGAGTAGCTATGTGAAACTTTGGTAGGCATGCCAGCAGTCCAATGCGCAGGCTCACTGGGAGGCGAGCCATCTGTTTGACTGCCGCCCGCCTCTCTCCTAGAACTCCCACTACTCCATATTAATGGTGCGCCCGAGCGGCCGCACCCCCCATCCACTCTACGCACACAAAATCCTCTCTCTCCGCTTACATCGTCGAGGCCGCTCTCAGTCCTCAAAGCCATCAGTGTATGAGGATGCTGCCGAAGCGCCCCATCGGAGGGAGTGGCGATGCCGGGGCTACTAAAGCACCGGAGCACGGCGTGGAGATGAGGACATAGGTTGCCGTCACCGCCGGCGAGTTATCGCTGCACCGTGACGTTGTCGACGGCGTTGAGCTTCCACAACTAGAGGCAGAGTTCCACACTGACTCCGACGACCACTCCGGCGACGACTCCGACGATGACATACAATTGGTTAGTCATTTATGCCCATTTATGTGTCAAATAGATCATAGGGTTTCTCTAGTTACTCCCGCCTCCCCCTTTTTGGGATAGAAATCCTATGGTTATGTTCTCCCAATCCATGAAATCTGAGTAAGTTTCGTTAGATCCGTGTAGTGTATTGATTGTTTGAATCGTATAGGTGATAAGTGATTAGTTGTTTCATCTGTGCAATTGATTTATGCTAGTAATCCGACTAGGGTTAGTGTCCGTGCTAATAATTCCTAGCGAGGGCTTGACAATTGATTTTCAATGACCTACATATGTTTGTGCCATTATTTTCTTTAAGATTGGTCTGTACATAGACGACTGTGCTTAAAAATTGAACCATAATCTCTGGATATGTATAAATAAATAGCCATAAATTCCTAATCCTACTTCACGGCATGTAATCATTGATTTGATGCCAAATTTGTTTTACTATTTGTATAGGTGTTGTCTGACGATGTGGACAACGAGGATGAAGATGTCTAGATGAGGTACAACAGGCAAATCCTGAGGGAGCTCTATGTGGGAATGCATAACAGACGTATTAGGACCTGGAACAGCGGCTATGAATGCCTAGTTTGCAACCAGAAGCTTCATGACGCGTATCTAAGTGTTCTGCCGCATGCAATAGGACGGGCTGTTGGCTCCTTCAAGCAGAAGTATTATCGCAGGCTAGGCGCGTACGCCGAGTACCTGGAGAAGCTTCAGGATCGTGCCGGCCTGTGAGATGAGATGTGGGATGGATTGAACTATATATGTACGCTAGAGTATGCTTAATGCGGTTGAACTATGTACTACTTATGGTTGAACTATGCTTATGTACGTGTACGCTTATTATCTATGTCTGAGTATGTTAAATATTTTGCCAAATTTTGGTAAAAATTACAACGGGGGACCAATAAATCAG
This sequence comes from Triticum urartu, assembly GCF_003073215.2. Taxonomy (NCBI): domain Eukaryota; kingdom Viridiplantae; phylum Streptophyta; class Magnoliopsida; order Poales; family Poaceae; genus Triticum; species Triticum urartu. The sequence continues at coordinate 270,631,402 of NC_053023.1, forward strand.
GACGAAGGTAGTACGCCAATCACACACGGTTCCCAAAATTGGAACCGTGTGCAATGACTTTCATTTTGCCTGCTGCATCAATCACACATAGTTCACTCTAGCAAACAGTCGCCCCCAAAATTCTTTGTGGGACAGAAAACCCTCACCACCCAATTCAAAAAAGAAAAAAAGAAAACCCTCACCATCCCCACGTCACAAAAACCGTCATGTAATGCCCCGAGACCGATGCGCCAGGTATCTTCCAGTTATTCGTTGTTGTTGCCTTGTCATTTTCTTGTGTGTCGCATCTTGCCATGTCATCATGTGCACTACATCATCATGTTTTCAAAACATGCATCCGTCTCGGTCTCCTCGTTCTTTCCTTTGTCCGTTTTGAGCCCAGACACACTTGCACGCGCCCGCGGCACGTCCGAAATAGTATTTTATAAGTGGCCAGAAAATGTTCTCGGAATGGGGTGAAAGTTGGCATGCAGTGTTTTTATGTTGTCAGTATGCCTCCTGGCAAATTTCATCGCATTCGGGGCCCGTTTGAAGCCCCAACGGATAACTATGGCGGCATTATAGTCGGTCTAACATCGGACGTTTCCGGTCTCCGAAAACCGTCATCGGGCTCACTCTATCTCCTCTCTCCTCCCAGCCCAAGCCATCCTACACAACCCACAAACCCCACCTAGTCCCCCCTCTGTAAAAAATCAAAACATCGGGACACCTTAGCCTCTATCATCCCCCCTCTGTCCGGAGCCGCACGATCATGATCGAAGGCTCCGAACGCTCCAAAAACCCCTCCAAACCCTAATTCTAGCCTCCTTTCCTATTTAAACCCCCTCCCCTTCCATTTTTGGCAGCCCCCTAACCCCCTCCTTGTTTTCCGTGCCGCCCCAACCATCAGCGCCACTGCTCCCCATCGTTTTCAGTGCCGAGCCCCTCCTCCTCCACCACTTGTCGGCATCCCAGTGGCCGCGCCACCACCTGATCGCTGTTTCGGCCAACCAGGCTCTGCCACGCACCCCCTGCCCCGCTCCCACCACCGCGCGCCCGCCCAGGCCTAGGCGAGGCCCACCAAGCCCATCGGGGCCCGTCCCCGAGCCCCGCGCCTCCTGGATCCCGCCGCCACCGCTCAGAACCGCCGCTTGCACGTCGTCACCGGCAACCAACTCCGGCGACCGGGTGCCCTGCCTCCCACTGCTCCCAAGCATCGCACTCGACTCCGGCCCCGCCCCGAGTCCCTCTCCTCCACGCCGTATACCGCCCCGCGCCGCCGCTGGCATGGAACTCTGAAGAGCTTGTCACGGGACCCCTCGCCGTCGCCGGGAATGGAGCCCAGCGATCTCCTTGACCCAGATCAGACCTCTTTGCGTCGTCCGCCGCCTCTGCTGCTTTCCCCTCGCTGGATCCGCCTCTGACCTTGTCATTCTTGTTGCCCTCACCGACGAGCGACGCCATACGTCGTTTGGATCGGGAGGATCCCCGATCCCGTCTCCCTCCGTGTCGGCATCCAGGTGCGTCGCGACCCGCTCGAGGCCCAGCTCCCTCTGCCTCCGCCAGCCCAAGATCCGAACCGGGCCTAGCCCAGCTGGGTGAGCAGCCCCCTCCAGCCTCCCCTGTGCACTTCTGGGCCTGCCAGTTTTGGCCCGTGGCATTTTTTCCTGCCTCTGCGATTTTTGCTAATTAATTGAAGAGTGCAGATTTGCAGAAAAGACCCTAGCCTTCATGCATATAATTACTCATGAACCGTGCATCGGATTTAAACAAACTTTATATCTAAAATGCTTAGAATTTTGTGTAAATTAATAATTTGCATCTTTCATCCATGTTAAAAATGTTAAAAATGTTGTTTGATTAAATTTGCATAATGCCATGTTTAAATGCTTTATTTCATAACTAAATAATCGTAGCTCCAAATTTAATAAACTTTATATGTAAATGGGGTAGAAAATGCATAGATTAACATGGTGTACTTACTTTGCATGTTTAACAACTATAAAATATGCTTTAGGTCAGAACAGTACCAAATCTAAAATATGCACATGAGGATTTTCCAGACTTGTTGCTTGTTGCTCCGGCCTCATTTAAACTTGCCTAAATAGATAGTTTCTTTATGCTTCACTCCTTGTCATGTTTAATAACATTTAATATTGTTGGGTACATAAACGAGAGAGAACTAAATAATTGATGTGGTGTTCCGTCAATATGCAACTCTTTATGATGATGTATGTTTAACTTGTTATTTGTGTGAAGTGGCGATTGTAAGCCAACTCTTTATCCCTTTCTTATTCAGTACATGGGATTGTGTGAAGATTACCCCACTTGTGACTAAACTACCATGGGGCTATGCCTCTAAGTCATGCCCCGACACGTGGGAGATATAGCCACATTGTGGGTGTTACAAGTTGGTATCAGAGCCATCCCCGAGTTAGGAGCCCCCTGCTTGATCGAATAGCTGACATTGTTGAGTCTAGAACAAAATGTTTTGAGTCTTAGGATTATATATATCGGAGAGTAGGATTCTTTTTACTCAGTCCCTTCGTCGCTCTAGTGAGGCCTCCTGACGTAGAAGTTTTGACTCTCCTCTTCTCAAATTTCACGAATTTCTTTTAGGATCACGCGGGTATCTTGGAATTGCTCCGATAGTCTTCTGACGAGAACATTATTCTTGGTGCCTCCTCACATTTAGGGGTTGTGGCAGTGTCACGGGGAGTTGAGCTCCGAGGTGTTGTCGTCACAATTTTATCATTGCAGCTCTCGAATACCTGAGTTCACCGACATCGAAAATCTCTTTTATGTAGTTGCTGGTGAGATAACCACGACGCCAGCCAATACTGGGGCGGGAGTTCGGGAGTATTGCCATGATACACCCATCTTGCATCATGCTTTTATATCGATATTTATTGCATTATGGGCTGTTATTACACATTATGTCACAATACTTATGCCTATCCTCTCTTATTTTACAAGGTTTACATGAAGAGGGAGAATGCCGGTAGCTAGGATTCTGGGCTGGAAAAGGAGCAAATATTAGAGACCTATTTTGCACAGCTCCAAAAGTCCTGAAACTTCACGAGAGCTATTTCCAGAATATATAAAAAATACTGAGCGAAGAAGTTCCAGAGGGGGGCCACACCCTGGCCATGAGGGTGGGGGTGTGCCCTACCCCCTGGGCGCGCCCCCTGCCTCATGGGCCCCCTGGTGGCCCTCTGATGCCCATCTTTTGCTATATGGAGTCTTTCGTCAAGGAAAAAATCATAAACAAGCTTTCGGGATGAGACTCCGCCGCCATGAGGCGGAACCTTGGCGGAATCAATCTAGGGCTCTGGCGGAGCTGTTCTGCCGGGGAAACTTCCCTCCGGGAGGGGGAAATCATCATCACCAACGATCCTCTCATAGGGAGGGGGTCAATCTCCATCCACATCTTCACCAGCACCATCTCATCTCAAACCCTAGTTCATCTCTTGTATCCAAACCTCAGATTGGTACCTGTGGGTTGCTAGTAGTGTTGATTACTCCATGTAGTTGATGCTAGTTGGTTTACTTGGTGGAAGATCATATGTTCAGATCCAATATGCATAGTAATACCCCTCTGATTATGAACATGAATATGCTTTGTGAGTAGTTACATTTGTTCCTGAGGACATGGGAGAAGTCTTGCTACTAGTAGTCATGTGAATTTGATATCCGTTCGATATTTTGATGAGATGTATGTTGTCATCCCTCTAGTGGTGTCATGTGAACGTCAACTACATGACACTTCACCATAGTTTGGGCCTAGAGGGAGGCATTGGGAAGTAATAAGTAGATGATGGGTTGCTAGAGTGAGAGAAGCTTAAACCCTAGTTTATGCGTTGCTTCATAAGGGGCTGATTTGGATCCATATGTTTCATGCTATGGTTAGGTTTACCTTAATACTTCTTTTGTAGTTGCGGATGCTTTCAATAGGGGTTAATCATAAGTGGGATGCTTGTCCAAGTAAGGACAGTACCCAAGCACCGGTCTACCAACATATCAGATTATCAAAGTACCGAACGCGAATCATATGATCGTGATGAAAACTAGCTTGACAATAATTCCCATGTGTCCTCGGGAGCGCTTTACATCATATAAGAGTTTGTTCAGGCTTGTCCTTTTCTACAAAAAGGATTGGGCCATCTTGCTGTATCTTATTTAATTTTATTACTTGCTACTCGTTACCAATTACCTTACTCTATCTTCTCCATTGTAACACCCACGATGTGGCTATATCTCCCACGTGTCGGAGCACGACTTAGAGGCATAACCGCATAGTAGGCATGTCACAAGAGGGGTAATCTTTACACATCCCATGTACTGAATAAGAAAGGGATAAAGAGTTGGCTTACAATCGCCACTTCACACAATACATAAATATAGCATTACATCATCCAGGATACAATCAAGGTCCAACTATGGAACCAAAATAAAGAAAGACCACCCCTAATGCTAGATCCCCGATCGCCCCAACTGGGCTCCACTACTGATCAACTGGAAACGAAACAAGACTACGAACACGATCTTCATCGAGCTCCCACTTGAGCTGGATTGTGTCACCTACACTGATATCATCGGGACCTCCAACTATTTGGAAGTATCTGTGATTCATGAGGACTCAGCAATCTCACACCCGTGAGATCAAGACTATT